>NW_025113118.1:11368748-11570958 GCF_010416935.1 Polistes fuscatus | reverse complement strand
CCAAGCCTTCTTCTAGTTTTCTCTTTCTTTTTTTTCTTTCTTTTTTTCTTTCTTTCTTTCTTCTTTCAAAAAGGGAAGAAAATAAAAAGGTAGGAGAAACTGGCAAGTCCAGACTGAAAGCCGAGTAAGCGATTTGCAAGTAGTAAGAAAAATGCCGAAGGAGGAACGACTAAAGTCGCAAAAATCCTTTAACTCTATACATACTTTTCTTCCTTAGATATTATATTTTTGCTTTATTTCTCGTTATTATTCTCCTGTTTCTCCTGTTTTTCTCACGTTTCTTATTCTAAAATCTCTCTCTCTATTTTTCGTTTCGTTTATTTAAGTACTATTCTTTCTCTTCCTCTTTTTCTTCCTCTTTTTATTTTGTTTTTTCAAAGTCCGAAATGTTTGATAACGATTATAAATATATTAAAAAGAGAACAACAGAGAGAGAGAGAGAGAGAGAATAAACATGCAACGAATATTAGGTGTAGGCTAAATATTTATGATATTTTTAAATCATTTTTTTTCTAAATCGAAAGAACGTGTTACCGGATTAGTAATTCATTGAGACGAGGGAAAACAAAATGAAAGAGGAAAACTTGAAACTTGTGAGAGAAAAGAAAAAAAGAGGAGATATCTACCTCTCAAATAACGAGAGAAGATATTAATATTTAACAATCCCTGTGTCTTCATCTCCTATCTTTCTTTATTATCATTCTTTTTTCTTTTTTTTCATTAATCCTTCAAAAAATAATAAGCAAAGAAACTTAAAAGATTGCAAAGAGTAACTTTCGCATAGTCCCAAAAAATTCTCACATTTCGAAATGCATGAAAATAAAGAAAAAGAAAATGATAATAAAGTATAATATATTCTCAAAAATTTGATCTGTGAACTTGTCGAAAGAAAATGAAAAATAACTTCTTTTTTTCTTTGACTGTTTTTATTTTTGATTTTTTTCGTGTGAAAAAACCGGAAAATAACTTTAGCACAAAGTTTCGATAAATTGAAGTAAACATTACCCACTTTCGTACACACGCGAAAATAAAATAAAATAAAATAAAATAAAATAAAAATACAAATAAAAATAAAAATAAAAATAAAAATAAATAATAGAAAAATAAGAAAAGCCATGGAACAACATTAGCCGCCGTCTAGAACGTGATTCAGAACAAAGGCTATAAAGGATGGATATAACGAAAAGATAAAGAGAAAGAAAAGGGAATAACAGAAAGGAAGAAAAAAAAGAAAAACGGTAGGGAGGAAAGAAAAATGGTGGATAGAAGAAGAGGAAAAACGTAGGGAGGAGGGGAGAGAGGGGTGGGGGGGTGTTCACAAAGGATTCACACGGTTCGTACGTTTTACGCTTCTGCCTACCCGCTTCCATTCTTTTCTCTTCGCATCTCGAAGGAGTTAAAAAAAAAAAGGAGGAGAGAAAAAAAGGAAGAAAGGAAGGACGGAAGGAAGGAAGGAAAGAAAGAAAGAGATAAAGAAGAAGAAGAAGAAGAACGCAAAGGTCGACAGGCAGGCGCGTCTCTATCCCTAATCTAATTTGTCCTCATTCACGTTTGCCTTTGGGATTCGCAAACAAAATTACATTAGGAGACATTGGGAGCAAGCAGCATCATCCTCCTCTCCTTCTAAACTCCTCCTATTCCCTCCTACTATTCACCCTACACCCCGTTTCTCTCAGCAAGTTCGTCTCTTTCTCGAGATCTTAGTGGTTCGAATCAACGGAACAATTACGAACTCGAAGCGATAGGTGCCAGCTTTTATCTCCTCTTTTGTTTTCAATTCACCGAACATCGGATTTTCTCACCCTAAAGCTATCACGTAATATATTTACTTATCTCTCTCTCTCTCTCTCTCTCTCTCTTGTCGCTATTATTTATTTATTTTTATTTGCCAAATATATTGTCTTCGATGTTATTTTTATTTATTTTTTTTATCCATCGATTCATTCGTAAATTAAATATGAAAGGATATATTTCGTTTGAATATTATGTTCGATATGAATAATAATTTATGTTGATAGATTTTCTTTTTCTTTTTCCTTTTTTTTTTTTTTTTCAATGGTTATCAGTATTAATTATATATTCAAGATTACGTATTTAATTGGATACTAATGATAATACTTTTATATATATATTTATATATTTTTTCAAATTTTATTCAATGTAAATTAGGATAATAATATAGGTATTGTTAAAAAAATATATTAATAATACTAAAAAAGAAGAAAATCATATAAACAATCATAAATACTCTGGTGCATTAAAAAATTGATTGAACAGTTATTTGTGTAAAATTGTAAACTTTGACAGAATTAAATTATTAAAAATTTGTATATAATTCTTTTTGCAATATCGATCGACCTACGTTGCATATGATATTAAAAACTATTAAATTATATTCTTTGCTAATTTCAAACAAATATATTATAACAAAAGTGATCGAAATTAAAGTAAAATCAATTCGAACGAAATTTCTTACAACTAATAATTAACTGTTCGACTTATACCATTCATTTTAATTCGCGTGCTTTTTATTTTTTTTTTTCTTTGTTATAGTTTTTTCTTATTTCGTTTTTAAAACATCGTTCGTATCTTTTCCACGTCATTAGACGAGAAAAAAGAATACACGTTTAAGAAGACAAAGTAAAAGCAACTAAAGGGAACGGTCTGGGGAGAAGTTCGACGTTTAAGAATCAGCTTTTAGTTTCTCACCATTTTTCACCAAGCAAGCGCCACTATCGATCCATGAAAACGTCCGAAACGTGATTCGAAGCCGACTTCGACGTTTTTATCGGTCCGATAGGAATTTATTGTATACCTCTCTTACTCCATCTCTCTATCTCTCTTTCTCTTTTTCTCTGTCTGTATTTCTCGCTCTCTTTCTCTTTTTCCTATTTCCTATAGCCTCCTCCATTCATCGTTTACCCAACGTTTACTAGAATTCAAGGTTCATTAAGAAAGGAGTGGAAGTAAATTGGAATCGATTCTACGCTAGTTTTATTTCAATTTCACGCATACTTATGGTTTACTTATAAAATTAAAATATTACTTTTATTATTATTATTATTATTATTTATGAAATACTTTATTGAAAACTCGTTTATAGTATAACGTAACTGTAATAACTGTACTTAATATGTGTGTGGAATAACAGTTAATATGCAATTTTACAATAAATTGTCGATGACCATTGAAAATATTTCGTTTTTCATACAACAAAATCCTACCAATCGTATTGGGTTTATCTTCGAAATATTATCGATATAAAAATTCGAAACGTTTCTCTAAACTTTAACATTGTTAACTATTAATATAAGAGAATTTATTATCCTTTTCGAGATAGGTTTAATTAAAAAAAGAAAAATACTTAAACGTTGGGGCAAGCTTTTAAGAACAAAGATCTTAACTTTTAAATGGAATTGAAAGTTTAGTTTGTTTTACTTTCAAGATAGGAGCTCGAACGTCGTCCTATCTTCGATTTTGTTTCCTTTTGAGAAGGAAGGACTATTTTGACACGACCCGTTAGGTTTTCTCGTAACTTCGACACCGTTTCAATCGTGATCTCGAAAAAATGTATTTATTTTATTCTCTTATTTATTTAACTATACAGTCTATATTTTATCGTTGGTTGAAAAAAAAACAAAATGCAACTTTTCATTACGACCAAATTTTTCTTCTTAATAGATGTTTTTTTATTTTCTATATATAATATTATATTATTCGAGAAAAAATAAGGAAAAAGTAAATAAAAGAAAACAATTACAATTTTCTATATATCATTGATCTTATTTGTTTAACAGTTAAATTATAATCTTACATATATACGTATATATTTCATTTTTATTTTATGAGAGATATTTTTAACAATAATTAATGTTTATAGCAAGAAAAGATAAATATAGTAAAAATAGTAGAATCGTATTTCAGGTAATAATCCTTTAAGCAAGAAGAAAAGTCGTTGAAAGGTGTTCACGAAAGGACGCAATGCTTTCGAAAGTTATGTCCGATCGTTAGCTGGACGTTAATGAGTACCCACTGCAAAATAATTTTTCCCTCTTAGGTTTTCTCTAGCAATGCACTTAGCCACTGAGCGAGTGGTCGTTTATTTGAAATATAAAAACAAATAAAAGAAATAAAATAATTCTACTGCGAGATAATTGGAAATCGTGGGAAAGGAGCGCGTGCGTTTCTATGTGTCTGTGGTACTCGGGGTAAAATATGCTTACGTTAAAAAATAAATCAAAAGAAGAAGAAGAAGAAAAAAAGAGAAAGAAAATAACAGAAGAAGTAAAAAGTCTCAGTCGTAAGTTATTTGAACGCGTATAGTCGTCCTCCTAGTGAAAAGAAATAGAAGAAAAGGCAAATCCGTATTGAAGTTGAAAGTCAGACAGGAGACAGTTCGATTTCAAACTTATACATACCTATATATATATATATAAATATAGTATGTATATATATACATATACATAGAAGTTTCTATATCGGTCTTTTCACGCGACTAAATCCACGCTCACGAACGTTTTACTTGCTTCCTGAATATCACCTAATCCTAAACTTTTCACCATGCACTCGAATGAAGGAGAGAAACAGGATATTGGATAGGCGAACGCGTTGAAGAAAAGCGGTTTGAAGGAATAGGAATAAAACATCTTCATCTTCTTTCTCTTCTTCTTCTTCTCGTTCTCCTTCTTTTTCGAGGAAACATGGAATAATGAAGAAGACTCCGGGAGAAAAGAATAAAAATAGGTCGAAGAGAAGGAAAATGGAATAGTATGAAAAATCTTAGAAATATTATACTGAAAGTAAAGCTACCCTACGAGGAGCTACCTATCATTGGGATGATTGAAAGAAAAGAAAAAAAAAGAAAAGATACTGTGGAAGAATGACACAAAGCAAAAGGTAGATAGAAAAAGTGAGATTTAGAGATGGATAGAGAGAGAGAGAGAGAAAGTAAAAGAAGAATAAGGAAATGAGGAAATGAAGATTTCTTTGAAGCTAGAAAAAAAGTATCTAGGACGCGAAACTGCATGAAAAAAGAAACTATGAGAAAAAAGAAGAAAGTTTTTAGTGAACGTGGTTAGTGAAGAAGAAGAAGAAGAAGAAGAAGAAGATGAATATGGTGAAGATGAAGAAAAGTACGAGATAAGTAGATAGCAACGAATAAGATAACCACCATCATACCAATGGTATTCTTGAGAGATATCTCGATATCCTTTTTCTCGGAGATTTCGAAGAAGTGAGGTGTCCATGAAACGGAGATTCTACTTTATCTCGCGATAAAAGATTCACTCGGTACGAATAAACTCCCTCGAAATATCTTCGAATCTACCGAGTTACGTAGATTTAACTTCGTCCCGATTCTCATATTCTTATTCTGATTTTTCTCTTTTTTCTTTATTCTTTTATAATGTTCGTCAATGGCTGATATATATTTTCAAATTGTACGAATTCAAAATGGTCATAGATTGACACGAAAAATAATCACGATTGTCACATCGATATTGTCAATTTTAATTCATCTTCTCGATATTATTCTTGTTTTTTCATAATCAAAGATAAACCATATTTAAATTATATTTCATTCGGTATAAATAATCAAGCGGTTGCCATTATAAATCGCCATTTTGTCGGTATAATAAATATATTATAAAACAAACTTACAATTTAATAATATTCGAGTAAAAACAAATTAATCAATATTAATCAATTATAAATATTGATCATAAATTTGAAATATAAATAAAAAATATACCTTTTAAACGACATTAAACATTATTAAATAATTATAAATCTTACAAATATATATAATATATCTATCGTGAGGAAGAAATATATTCGCATAAACTTAACGTAACGTAACGTAGATAGGTAGGTGAGGTAAGGTAACCGTGAGATCGATTTTTCCACCTAACTCGTAGTCATTTTTTTAACGAACGAACGTAAACCACCGTTCCATACCCAGTTGGTTGTTATGAAAGAGCCGAATAACGAGCCTCGACGTCAAAGGGCACAATGGAGGAAAAATACGAGCCTTAATAATTCTCACGGTCCATTGCCACTACCGGTGGTATAGAGGACCATGGAGAGGACGTTCAAGAGGGATTGGAGGATGGACTTGATAAGAGAGAACCCAGGAACGGGTGAGGAATTCACTCCTGGTAGTGGTTGTCCTCGTAATCCTCGGGAAAAAAGGGGAAAAATGCTTTCGAACGTTCAGTTTGAGTCTCAACCAACTACCCCTTATTTTCATCGACTATTTCTCTACCTTCAACCCCTCGTGCACCCATCTCCGTCCCCCCGTTTCCCCTCTGACTCTCTTTTTCTCTATCTCTTTCTCTCTTTCTCATCTTCTGTCTCCAATACTCCAGCATCGGGAGCTTGAGGAATGGGCTGCAATTACCAACAGGAGACCCTAAGACGTTTTTTGCAGTCCTAGTAGTTTCTCTATAATTGTTCTTCAAATACTCGTGTGCTTTTCCCACCCCCACCCCTTTCCTCACCCCATTTTGTTTACTATGATCGTAGATCGTGAAGAAAAGTTGTTTAGAAAGAAAAATACTACTTAGATTTCCGTGAAAGTTTGGGATAAAAATTGCCCAACTCCTCCCCCCCACCACCCATTCTCATCCCTTTTCTTATTTTTGTTTTTAAAAGAAAAAAAAGGTCCTCGAAAGCGTTAACAACGTTGACGAATTCGCCAGAGCTTGAAAGCTTTCCTCGCGATTAAGCGGATCAACTGGATTCCTTTCTCGATCGTAACGACCGTAATTACGCTACTGACTTTCTTATGTAAGTATTGTAGTTAAGCTTTTTCCCCATTTCAACTTTAAATAGTATAGTAATACGTTAGTATTTGAAGATAGTAAGAATAAATCTTCGACCATTAGAACACGATTTGTCAAGTTTGATTTTACATTTTAATGATAAAATGAAAATATTTCAAAGAGAGAGAAAGAGAGAGAGAGAGAGAGAGAGAAAATATTCGAGGTATTTATATTGAAAAGAAACTTGATATAAAGCTTAATGGGAAAAACAAAATGGTAGTTTTTTCATGGCGGCTTATGTAACATATCCCCCCTTTCCCTATCACCCCATCGATAAAACTTCGTACTTCGATAAACTCAGAGTGAAGAGAAAAATATATATATATAAATATTTTTGGATATGATACCAAATATATAAAAGTTTTGTTTGTAAAAGCTTGGAACATTTGACATGGCATTAGTATTGCCATTTTGATGCAAGTTTGTTGCTCGATGGTACTCGCTTGCAATATTTCAGTCAAGAGAGATAAAGACAAAGGAAGTGTTGTGAAAGCGTTTAAACGGTACCACTTTGAAGAAGAAGTGGGAGAGAATGAGAAATAAAGAAAAGTAGTTGGGAGGAGGGAGGAGAGAGAAGAGACGGAAAATGCGCGACATTTTGTAGCGTTAATCACCCAGATAACAGCGAGATGGTAACGTTACCAGCACCGAGATTAATGAGCTTACAAGCACGAGAAATGAGCTCTGTCTGGTATTAAGCTTTTGTCAAATATGTGACTGTGTCATTGCTGCTACTACGCGGACATGCATTTACACCATGAGAAATATAATCGATCTTTTTAAATTGTACTGACAAATGATCTATCAACATTTGCGAAAGTTTTATACTCATTTGTAATATCGTACTTTATTTTATAACTATGCATATATATTTTTCTTTTTCTTTATTTAATTATTTCTACTAATTGAAAAAACAGTTTGTGTAACTTTTGGAATATTCGATTATTTTTAATGCATTTAATTCTACGTATTTTCTTGTCTTTTTTATATTTTTTTTTTATTATTTTACGTATACCCGGTAGTCCGAGTCATTTGGAAAATTTGTGTTTAAGTAATATTTCATCGTTTCGTATAATCTTAGCTTACCGTCTTCGCATTTCAACATTTATTTCCATATTAACGTTGTAGAGGTACGCGTAATAAATGGAATTTGTGGAGGATCTTACCGCAATACTGTATAGCTAGGTTTGTGTGTGTGTGTGTGTGTGTGTGTGTGTGTGTGTACGTATTATGATAAATTTTTTTCAAGGAGAATGGAAGTCCTAGAACTAGGGGATTAAGAATCTTTCCTGAGAAAAGAAACAATTGTTTTTTTTCTGCTTTTGTTTCTAAAGCTTTTTATACGATGTACGTGAGCAAGGGAGAGAAAGAAAGAAATATCTTCCCGAGATAAGGATAAGAACATTTTATTCTAAGGATAAAATAAAATTTGTCGTAAAAAGTTGCTCTTATTTTGCGAATTTCTCCGGATCAACGAGGAAAGAAATTTTCTTACTTCTCGAAACAAAAGAAAAACTTATCGTTCATCGGTGATAATTTTCTTACCATTTAATTCCAATTTTAATTAATAAAATATGTCGTTAACTCCGAGTAATTTAAATTAATGAAACATTTAATAAACTTCGTTAATTTATTTTGATTATATTATTTGTTTCAATGTAATTTTTCTATTTAACGTAAAAACCTAAGAAACAATTATTCGTATATACAATTATTCGTATACATTGTGTAGTAGTAGTTCGTTAGAGGATTTCGAATAAAAGAATAACAAAGTTTCATGAATCAGACAAGAGAATTCAGAAGGAAATCATTTGATTTGACTCGGAACATTAGGCATGGAATTTCAAGGAAAACTCGCTTCATTTCCATATTCCTTTTCTACATGGTCGAGCGTGAACGGTTAATGAACGAATTCGTGTCACTCCGTGCACGATCTTGTTTTCCGAATTGTGCATTCTTATCTCGTTAAAAATGAGATGGTTAATGTCTTCGTAAAGTTTGTTATTCGAGTTAATCGATCAACGTCAACAACGATAGGAAAATACTCGCCAACGGGTGACGATAATAATAATAATAATAATAATAATAATAATATCGTCAGATATTTTTTAAAGGAGAAAATTTCAAATAAGGAATAATAAAAAAAGAAAAGAATTTGAAAAGTAGAGTTCTCTACTTGGGTAGGATATTTGAAAGAGATTGGTTCGAAGGTCAACGATAAATCCTTTGGGTATCCATTTCCTCGAACGTTTAAGGTGGTGCATTTGAAGACCTAAGGCGATTTTGTGCTCGGAGAAAGGAAGAGGATTTCGCTTGGAATCGGTTGAAGGAAAAGGGCTACTACGTGAGTTGAACGGAATAGCTGAAACCGTGATGACCAGTCTAGCGATCCTCTTTCGAAATGCTTCGATTAACTCAGTCCAAGGAATTCAAGTAAGAATCATCGATGTTACGCTTCCTCTGAGATGTATCTCAAACTATATCCTATGAGACACTGTCTTTTGAATCCAACAAGCAGATAGATAGCTTCGGGCTAACAGGAAATGAATCGTTTGTACCGTGAATTACCCGTTCGCGAAATTTACCTCGGTCTCTCTTCCTCAAATCCAATCAAATCTATCTACCAAGAAAGTGGACTTGTTCTATCATCAAATTATATCTCACGTAATTTAAAGTAAATATTTGTATTACAGTAAGTATCCATATACAACACGTTAGAGAAAGAATAAATTTTCATTTAATTTATAGTTGATCATAATATTTCGAAAAACTTTTGTTATCGTATTTTAATCGAGAAAATCATTAGGTTAGTTGAATAATAAATCAAGTAAATACTATTAAACTATCGTAATAATCGTGTCATATATTACCTACCTCGAATTTATAGTTCATTGAAAGAGTTAATCGATGCGAAAAGCCCGGACTCTTCGTCCCTCTCCCCGTTACCGTTCACCTTTCCCTTCTTCCTAATAATTAACGATACCCGTGCTTTTCGAAATCATACATATTATCATATATTAAATTCCTCTTTAATCCGCATTAATGTGAATTAGAGATAATACAGAAAATATATCAATCGTTATAAGACTTTGATTTAAATAACATGAAAGTCTCTTAAAAGTTTCAGAAGAATTATCACCGTTCGTAGCATACGTAATATATATTATAATATACACGCTTATATATCGATCGTTTAAATCGATATTGTTAACAAGGTACTTCGTCGACGATTTAAAATTAAATTTCTCGTTAATCCACGTAAAACAATTATTATTTATTAACGATCGCAACAGAAAACGCGTTAATTACGATTACATTATTTTTGTTCGTTCTCATTTTGTACTCAAATTTCAGTAATATTTTTCGTACGATAATATCTTACGACAGACGTTACAAAACGTAACAAGGAGATATTTGAAATAATTTAAGACATTTTTTTTTTCTTTACACGACGAGTTATTCAAAATAAGGATAATCAAGTTACGGTGAAATATATATTTATTATTCGTACAAAGTTAAGTTACACGAGACATACATAGTTGAAGGAAAAAATGGAAAGAGAGAGAGAAAGGGAGAGAGAGAGTGAGATTAAAAGCTAAATTTATCAGACTGACAAAGCGAGCTCATGGGGGACAAGGTTTAATCGAGGCAACGTCGTCGCAAAATAACGCGACTGTCTAAAAATTGTTTGACATTTTTATTCTCTTAAGATTTACAATCTCAACGTCCGACGAATAAATATTTTAACAAACTGTACCTATATTTTTATTCGCGTCCTCGTGGACGTCGTCTTTCTAATGAAAGAAATTAAAAATTTTGTTTCATTTGTTCCACGGCGTGTCATTTCATAGCAGCCGTTCTTTGTTAATATTTTTTTTTTCTTTTTTTAAACGCTACCGCCAAGGGTAATATATATAGGGTGTACAAAAAGGTTGGGACTAAATTTAAATTATACATTGGTGAGGTGTATCAAATAGATGAACAAAAGTTTCTAGTTGATCTCACCAGTAATATGTAGCATAAGTTTGGTCCCAATTCTTTTGGACACCCTGTATATATTTGAATAGTAAGTTGCATTGCGATTATAAAGCTTTATTAAACGTTATCGTTTCAACCGTAAAGCAGGAAGCTTAGAACCGTCCAAAACGAGACCGGATTAATTTATATATATATATATACATACATACATATATATACAAAAAGCTTTAGGAGAAAATCTACGATGGTAAAGAAAATTTTAGCGATATTATGCCAAGTCACGAATAAGGTAAAGAGAAAAAAGGGCTCTCGAAGATCAAGGGGAATCCACTTTTTAATACATCCGTTGATCCATGTTCTTCTTTGAACTGTACCATCCAAAGAGTTTTGCAATTTTCGTGATGGATAACACATAATTACGTTTGCCTAATATCCTACGCGATTTCCTATAAAAGGTGAAAAGAACAAAAAAAAATTATCATTCACTTTGCCAACTACTCTATGTTTCCTTTATTTTTTTTCTTTTTTTTTTGTTTTTCATAAATGAAAAAAAAAAGTTAGAAAGAGAGAAAAAAAAAAGACGTAATAAATTTTACTTGGAATGCTTTGTAAATCATTTTTTATGATTTTATTAAAAGTTCATTTTCAAACACTTTGTCACGTCCATCAACGTAATCCGAATAAATTGAGAAGCCTGCTAGAAACGTTAAACGTAGGGATAGAGAAAAATGAGAGATAGTGTAAGTAGAGTGAAAGTAGCTAGACGCATTTTGAAAATCCAACGTCAGGGTTGAATCCAAAGCTAAAGCTGCTTACGATAGGACGCCAGAAGCCGATAGACGTAAGTACATACGTGTATATACATATATGTGTATATATATGCATATACGTACATATATACATACATATATACATATATACAAAAATATATATATATATATATACTTATGGATATTCCAAGCTGGGAAATTACGAATAATACGTCACTGGTAAAACTGGGTTTCAACCTTCTTGTCCTCTCAGTAACAGTAACAAGGGTTAAACGAATGCGAGTTAGTTAAGTACAGTAAGAAAACCGTCATCTCACTAAAATCGTCTCCTCATTGGACGAATAATAATAAAAAAAAAGAAGCAAGTTAGTAAAAAAAAAAACAGACCTATCGTATGAATTTTTCAATTCGTAGAAACGAATGTCATCTAATTAAAATCGTATCCCCATTAGAGACGAATAATCAAAAAAAGACTTTAAATAAAAATCAAATCATCGGATAGTTTTATAAAAAAAAAAAAAAAGAAAAGTCGAATCAAATATTTTCATCGTTAAAAAGTAATAATAATTAACGATAGTCCAATCAAATGAATGATTTATCTCGTAAAATGGAATGCAAATAAAGATCACATTAATTCGAATTAAGATTCGAATAAAACATAATACAATATTTACTAATGGAACGTAATTAAAATTATAAACCAAGTTAGCATGATATAATGAAATTAATTAAAGAAATTCCTGGAAAAAAAAATGTAAAAAAAGAAGAAGAAGAAGAAAAAGAAATAGCCGTTTATGGTCGTCCATTCATTATTGTCTTGTTATTACGTAATTACCAAAAGATCTAAGTATCGAATTGATGAAAGAAAGAACGGAGAGAGAAAAGAAAAAGGAAATATAAGGGAAAAGAAAGGAAAATAGGTAGGAGGATAAAGAAAGAAAAAGAAAAAATGGAAAAGATCGGAGAATATGATAAAGAGATTCGAGGTGTGGGGTGGGGTGGGGTAAGGAGTGGTTGGTAAGGAAAAAGAAGAAAGAAAAAAAGGAAAATAAGAAGAAGAAGAAGAAGAAAAGACTTCCGCGACTCGGAAAACTAGCATCAAAGGGTCTTCTCGAAAAAGAAGCGCATTTGAAACGCTATACTCGTCTCTAGCGGCTTCCCTGGTGACACCATTACGTTTCCATCCACTTTTTCTCTTCTTCTTTCGTCATTCTTCTTCCTTCTTCTTTCTTTCTTTAGTTTCCTTATTTTTCTTCTTTGGAATACGAGAGCAAGGAAGGAGAAGAGAGGCTTCGTGTAAAATCCGTCCTTCGCGTTTGCCACATGCTCGGTTAATGTGCCACAGATAGATAATGGCTTTGGAATGCCCTCTTTTAAATCTACTGCTCTTTCTCTCTCTCTCTTTTTATCTATCTATCTATCTATCCGTTTCTTTTTTCATATATTTTACATTTATTTTTTCTTTTTCTTCTTTGGGTCGTTCCCGTTTCGATACGAAGGAAGTAACAACGAAACCGTACTGATGACACTATCGATCCTCAACGATAATTGGACGACGCAAATTCGTTTTTTTTTGAAGTTATACTTCTTTTGGCGCGTTTGGGAAAATGTGATGGGAGTGATTTTGTTCCGAGCGTCAGTAAAAACGACACCACGAAGTTTGTCGGTATTTACGATGCGCGCCAAAGCCAAGCGATTTCAAATTTACGACATGAAGTTGTCTTCTCTTCTTCTTCCCATTTTTTTTCAAGCGGGTCACCCATCCAAGTATTAATCGTACTCAGCGCTGCTTGACTTAAATGATCGAGTGGGAACCAATGCTATCACAGCGCCATGGCCGTTGACGCATAAAGAAATTCGATATATCTCTCTTATATTTAATGTGGACTGATATCTATATTTTGATATTTTTTTATTCTTTATTATATATACATAGATATATCGATATATTATATATATAATATAATATTATTATTATTTTTTTTTAAGTTATTTTTTTGAAGTTATTTTTGAGGTTATTGAGGTTATGTTCGTTTTGGTACGCAAAAGAAGTATAATTTCTTACGTGCGTACGTAAGTACACACACCAGTTATTTTTTATAGTAAAATATAGGGTGTCCTAAATGTCGACTCGTCGAGAAAAATAAAACAATATAGTGCAATATTGATATTAATTTGTTTCTACATTTGAGTTAGGAGTATTTTGTTTTTATTTAGAAATGATGAATATTGCAGTTACACTGTGTTATTGTTGTAAATGTTCGTCAAACAACAATCAAGGATTTGTCTATTTTGGTAAAACAACTTTTGAGACGACCTGTATCTACGCGTTTTTTCTTTTTCTTTTTCTTTATTTTGTTAATGACGAGACGTTGCAAAGGAATACGCGCAGTATTCGTCGTTTTAACCCCTGTAATTCCTCGAACTAGGAAATTAGTCGTTTTATTTGCCGGGAGACAAAGATGGAAGAAAATTTTCCTTAAACCGTTTCACTTGACGATTCTCGACGTTAAGAGTTAAGCTCTTATTTCGAATTACTTTCGGAGGAACGTTGAGTTTATTGTAGGGAAACGGGTGGTATGAAAAGTGTTGGGAGATGAAACGGAGAAGAAGAAAAGGAGAAGAATCTTCCACCCTTCCTTTCTTCCTTCTTTCCTTCCTTCCTTCCTTCCTTCCTTCCTTCCTTCTTACCTTTCTCGAACGATCAGGTGATAGATACGATAAAATTTGCAGAGTTGTTTTTTTTTCCTTTTGGTCTTTCTTTTTTTCTTTTTTTTCTTGACATCGAAAGAAAGAAAAGAAAGGGACAAGAATTCCGAAGAGAGAAGGGAGAAAAGGGAAAATTTAATTAAATGAAACATAGAGAAAAAGGGCCGAGCGAGGGCATGCGCCTGATAAAATTTGAATTTCAGGTATAACGAGGAGAGGAGGATGGTTCATTTCCAGCAGGTGGCGTTACCCATTATTTAAAGAGTCCCACTGGGAGAATGGAAAGCTATTGCGTCGCTTTACATAGCATTTACTTAATAATTTACAATTCATGCTCGTTTTCGCGTACGGCTAACACGATTTTCCAAAAGCATGAAATACATCTGGCTATGTTGGGTAAAATACAAACGTTTTTATATCCCTTAAGAAAGAGATCAGAATGGAAAATAAAGAAAGAAAGAAAGAATAGATAAATAAAGATTAAATCAAAAGGAATATAAAATAGGAAACAAAAAGATATGATTATTTTATAGAGGTGAGTTGAAAAGTTTTCAGTCCAACCTAGGAACAATATCTCGGTCAAACTTACTTTTATTTTTTATTTTTTAATAAATAAAACGTATTCTTTCGTAGAGACCTTTAAAAAAACTTTTCAATTCATTCTTGTACGTGCAGGATGTTCGAAAAGTCGCCATTATTCGACTGAAAACTTGTAAATATGTATTTCTCGTGAGCCTTATATCTTTTTAATAACATCGCAATTGGAGAGATTCATGACTATTGTTTTCTATTTTATTAATAAATTAATATTGATTATTTGTTTTGTTCGATTTAATAGTTTATAAGTGAAGAACTAACGAAGATTAAGATAATATTAAACCGAGAACTATATTATACTACGTGAAGAATTTTGACAATTATGTGGAAAGAAATACAACGGCTATTCGCAGTGTGAATAATGTAATACATTTGACGTTTATTAAAGTTGAAAAAATAGTAAGATAGGTATATGAATATAAAGTACCGACATAAAACTTTAACTTCTTTCCTTTTTTCTCTCTCTCTTTCTCTCTTTCTGTCTCTCTTTCTTTACTTTTTACTTTCTCTTTATTTCTCATATACATAGTTTATCGTACCGTGAAGAAATGATTTCTTTTCACGTAATTAAAGAAACGTTTTATCTCGGGAAAGAACAAGTATGATCATCCGATTAATCTTCTCCTTTTAAGAGAAAATTTTTATTTTTCCATTTATCGTAAGAAACGTTTGGGATAAAAAATACGACTGTTATTGTAAAAATGAAAATCGTTGACGGGTACGATTGAAACGAGAGACAAGAAAAAGTATAAAAACTAATATGAAAAATAACGACGAATATATATGACACGAGGAAAGAATTTTCTAACAGGAAATACAACAAAGCGTTCTACTCGAATACAAAATGCACTTTGTCATAATGGTAGAAAATAGTAGGATTAAAGGGATCGAATATAGAAATGGGGGGAGGAAACAGGGTGAAATAAGAAGATTTAGAAAAGGATTAAAATGTAAAAACAAAAGATTCGTCGTTAATTGGCTGAAAAGCGTACTAATAAAAAAAAACAAATGAAAACAACGATTTGACAAAAGTGAAGAAAGGAAAAAGAAACAAAGTAGAGAAGGAAAAGCGATACGATATTAATCAAAATTATTTAAAAAAAAAAAACGACAACCACCAAATACGAAAACAACGATTACGAAACTAAAACGAAAACTCGAACCAACCACGAAAAGGTCGAAATCGTAAAACGTAAAAATATTCGAATGACTTATACAAATTACACAGATAGATTTTCACTAATAAAATATCCTCCTTTAATGGAGGGTGCAATGAAATATGAGGAATATAAAATTGGAAAAAATATTTGAATTTTGAGAGATGAGATACGGTTATCGAAGTAAATGAAGCGTATTACGCATCTTCCGATCTCTCTGCCAAGTGAAACATTGACTACCCAACACTGTTGTAACACTCGAATACATAATTTACAATCAGAAATGGAATTCAATCGATAGATCGATGTAATTCGATTGAGTCGATTGCTTCGAAGAATCAATCAATCGATTTATTGTAAAATCAATCAAATATCTTATTCCAGGTATTAATGATAGGTACATTGTTTCGAAGATATAAATGAAAAATATTAACCTTATCTAACGTTATTTTTAACAAGAACGCGCGTTTAATATTTGTAAACCAAATTCATTAAATCGATTGCTTACAAAAAAGAAATATATATAAATTAATTAATACCATATTACAGGTGTTAATGATAGGCACGTTGTTTCGAGAATAAAAATACAAAATCTTCAACTTTTCTAACACACATACACACACAATATTATTTTAAATAAGAATACTTTAGATTATATTACATTTTTACCAGGAAGTTCGTTAAATAAGAAGAAAAAGAATGAGAAAAACAAAAACAAAAAGAAAACAAAGTTGTGGTAGGTTGTTTACAAAAATTCCATTTTCATTCGTCGTTAAGGGATGCAAATTTGAGGATTTCAAGCGAAGCTTGACCTAACAATAAAGATAAAACAAAACAAAGGAGGGATGAACGAAAAATATATAGAACTTGGTAAACCGAGATGAGTAAGATAGGGAGAGAACCAGAAATTCCGGGAGACTAAAGAGAGAAAGAGTGAAAGAAAGAAAGAGAGAGAGAGAGAGAACGAAACTACTAATTACGAGAAAGACTGGTCGAAAGGAGAAAGGGAGAAAGAAATAGGACTGGGTTCATCGTTAAAACAAAATCACAAATTTTATTCGTTTTACGTATAACATTTTAAGCCCGAGGACATTTCAGTGACGTTCTTCTCACCGCAAAAGGCAAAAACAGAGATAGGTTAGAGGAGAAGGAAGAGAAGGAGGAGGGGGAGGAGGTGAGGGTGGGAATGATGATGGCAAAAGGGGGTGGTAAAGGAGGGTGGTAACCGAAGGTTGGATACATTTTCAGCCTGGGAAAGGTTTCTAGGTAGACTGTTACTTTTCCTACACATCGTTTGCATACTATTTCTACGACGAGGGGTTATGCATATGCATAGGGATATGCACATCTGTGAGAACGTTGCACTCCACCAAGCTATCCTATCTACGAAATACCGTTAGATAGAAGGAACGAGAGATAGATAGACAGACAGACCCACACAGAGGGAGAGAGATAGAGTTAGAGACACTGAGAGAAGGTTTGAGTTAGCTTGTAATGGAGATACGCAGGTAATATTGTGTAATTAACGCTGGTACTCACAGTCCAAGCTCTTCTCCGATTATATATCAAAAGCGATCTGGGCTGCAATAATGTCTCTCCTATACTATTATATATATATATATATATATATGCATTTATAAATGTATTGTACGTGTATGCCTATATCTATAAGCCAATAATGTATCAATTAGCTAATTGATCATCGGATTTGCCATTTCCGCATTATTCCCCTCACATATTAATTCATTTAATATCTCGATAAACCTTATGGATACAACAAATATTTTACGTTGTTATTCATTATTGGCTTTTTCCTCTATTTATTATAACGAATGACACATTTAAATTGGATTCTTGTGCATCATTGATCGCATTATCGTGAATCAAAAGGAATACGAAGTTTGAGCGTAGCGTCGTTGTTGTTCGTTCTTTCGTTTGTGATATATGAAATATGGTTTTCTTTTTTGTAGAAAATCACCAATTGGAAATTTAAATGAAAAATGAACGAGTAGATATTACGTCTGGTTAAAATTAACAAACTTTGAGAACGTGGTGGTGGTGGCAGTTTATCGATTATTTATTCCTTTTCGATTTTATTATTTGGTAAAAACGAAATATTTATCAATCGTATATACTATCCTTTCGATTATCTTTTTATTCGACGAAATCTTTAGAAAAGACAATAAGGATTGTCTGAGGAATCTATCTACACGTGTGTCACACGTGTTAGCATACTTTTCTATATCCACCTGGCAAGCGACGAGATTTCCCAAGAGAAGTTGAGAATTCGCATCGTTCATTCGAAACTTGAGCGAACGAGAATGCGCAATAGGAAGAGAAATGAAGACAAGTAAAAATACATGTGAAAGATAAAAAGAAAAAGGAAAAGGAAAAGGAAAAGGAAAAGAAAAGAAAAGAAAAGGACAAAAAAAATAATACCAAGAGATACCGAAAAAAAAGAAGAGGACGACTCACATATTTAAAAAAAAAAAGAAAAGAAAAAGAAAATATAAATAGAGAAGAAACGGAAAGTCAGACTTTTGTTATTCGACGTGAAAAAGAACGATCGATTAATTCCAAATTCTACGAGCCTGTTGAACTCTGACAAGAAAATGATGAAAAATTCTTTCGCGTTTCGTAAATAACATCAATTCGAGATATTTGAACTGTAAAAAATACATTTTTGATCGTTCCCTATGTCGTACTCCGTTAAATGTCACTATTTTTCTTTCTTTTCTGTTTTTTCATGTCAGAAAATATACCGGTTATATGCATATATAATATTGTAAATGTTATCGTATATATATACACACACACTCACATATATGTATATGCATAACGTGTAAAAGCAAGAGAAGAAACTTGCATTTAAGTTACAACGAATAAATGCCTGTTGTTTGCATGCTGAAATTATTCGACCTGGGTGCTTATCTCAGAGGGACAACGAACGAAGACGTCCGACTCAAGTTTCTCTTATTATCGTTGGAGATATTTTCTCTCGTGTGAAACAACCGTTCCCTGAAGTCTGTCTCTCCAATTGTCAAGTGCAACATATCTGAAAAAGTACGTGTTCTGGTGTTTGTATGTACATTGAAATTCTACATAAGATTCACACTTTCTGATCTAACAAAAACTATTTTAATATAAATACTATTTCTCTCTCTCTCTCTCTCTCTCCCTGTTTCCCTGTTTCTCTTTTTCTCTCCCACTTTGTATATATATAAATCTTATTTAATCTACCGTAAAGCCTTACATTGTTATCTTACTTATCACATTATTCTTATTGAATAGATAGAATTGTAAATATAAAGAAAATGAAAGATATACAGTTTTATTAAAAATATAATACAGAATTATACGCATAGCTTTTAAATTAATCTTCCGTATATATAATATATATTATATTTTTATAATAATATTATATTTAATATTAATAATATTATAAATATTATATTATATTATATATATATTGTTACGTCCCCCGTGTTGGTCAGAGACCAAAAGTAGTGAGATCAAAGTTTTGTCCGACACTTGGTCTGAAATAACGTTGACCTCTATCCCTTTACACGACTAGAAACGTTGTTCCCTCTTTGTTTCGGTCAACCTTCATTCAAAGGTTATATTTGGGATTGAGGGGGGCTCGATATTAAAAAAAAGTAAGTTCCCACTGATAAAGAATTCCTTTAACAGAACAGAAATTCAGACTTAATTGCGAAACAGAAATATGGACTTAATAAATTAATACAGAATTCGGACTTAATTAATAAAACAGAAATTCAGACTTAATCGCGAAACAGAAATACGGACTTAATAAATTAATACAGAATTCGGACTTAATTAATAAAACAGAAATTCGGACTTACGGATTAATTCGGAAAACAAAAGTATGATTAAATACGGACTTATTACTTACACAAAATGCAGACTTAATATCGAATACAGACTTACTAACAGAAATAGAAGTAGTTCTTCGTTCTTTCGACGAAGAAAATATCGAGCTTATGTTAGAAAATAAAAAGAAAACGTTCTGAGATTTAACAATATATATATTATTAAATATTATATTATATTATTATTATTATATTATATATATATATATATTTTTTTTTCTTAAATACATTTATATATACATATTAAAAATAAATTAGATTAGTTGATGTAAGGTTGGATATAATCTGAAGTATAGTTCGTTAGATCTAAAAATTAGTGTAAAAATATAATATTACCATGGGAAAGCCATGGCGTAAAACTATGCCAGCATTTCTATCCAACTCCTTTATTAGTTCCCCTGGCCGTCAATTACGACACATGAATTTCCTATTTTCGAGAGAACGATATACACACACACACACACACACACATACATTGAAAGAACATAAACATGAACGAGTATTCAAAGTGTGCACAAGTGCCGCATAACGAGGAAACAACCGACGTCCATATTGTGAAATATTCGCGGCCGCGTCCTGACATCTGCATCTGCGATGCATTTACGTTGATAGAAGTAGAATTTGTAGAGAGAGATAGAGTGATAGAACAGGGTGTAATATGGAAGGGACGAAGGGATCGATAACGCGTAATGCTCGCACCCGTACGCGTATGTGCGGAAAGGTGGACGCAGAAAATTACGTCTAGTACTACGTATATCAATTTATACGTACAAGCTTATACAGAAACGAGTACTATTATACATAATTAAGAATCATTCGTTGTTTACGTATAAGTAACTTTATAATCGTGAACACCTCTTGCCTGACATTATATTGTTTCGTACTACTGAAAGATCAACCGTTTAAAAAATTAGATTCATTTTATGATACAACGTGGAAAGAAATTATTTACAATATTCCTTTAATATCGCGGAATAATGTGATATTTTATTTCTTTTATTATAATCATCGTCGTCATCATTATAATAATAATAATAATAATTGCATTGACCAGAGAAAATAGAACATTTATTCGAATCTCCCGTAAAATCCAGTTACGTTCGTATGTGGAAGGGAAAATGTTGGCGAACCGAGGACGATATTTTTATAGTTAACGTGTCGTTCGTACTCGGCACGCGGTACTTTAACTAGTGTAAATTTAAACCGAGCCCAACCCCGACCCATCTCTGTCTGCCTACCTGCGTATACTATACTATACTATACCTACCAACCAACACACGGTTTCTCTCTCTGGCGAGAAAATTTTTTCGTCGTCGTCGTCGTCGTCATCGCCCCGTTGTTATACGAATATGCATGAATGCAAATGTACTGATATCGTCGCGCAAACCATGCCACAAGTAAAAATGATAAGATTAAATAGGAATAAAATGAAAAAGTTGCATCACCAAAATGTGACCAAGGTGAAAATATCGAAAAATGAGTGGCACCAATTTACGTAGGATAAATATACACGTATATATATATGTTTGTGTTTTAGTCAATTCGTGTATACACTGTGAACATTTTCACGATCAGATCTTTCTCTCTGAAATGACGTTTTTCCCGTCATTTCGATATCATGTAGAACCAATGATCGATCACTTTCATTTCGAGGTTACTCGGGAAAAGTCGTATAAACACGTTCTCAATGGAACCAAAATGTCAAGATGATAGATTGCCACAGACCATATCGATGACAATATGCAACAACAGATCATTTGTTTTCAATTCATGTCAATGCTTTGTTCGCGATTGCCTAAACTCGAATTCGCGCGACCAAATTTTAATTCTCTTCCTCTAATTAAATATAGTTTATAATTGTGGTTAGTTTCTGACAACGAATATACTATATACATTATATATTTTTTCTTTTATTTTTTTTTTTTTTCGTTCATACAAGTACACCTATAAATGAGCAAATTAATTAGAGGAACATTGATATCGAATTATTTGATGGTCAATTAACGATGATAGTATAATTGAAAGGTAGAAATATGAGTGTGGCTATGATGATATTGGATGAAATCGATTAATCGATTATATGTATGTATATCGAAAGATGAAAACTAAAATAATAGGATGATTGCAATAAAATGTAAATATTGTATATAACCGAAAAGAGGAAATCGAAGTTTACGATAAAATGTTCAAGTATAATCTTTCCTATGGTAGTTGCATACGCCAAAATCCAACTCGGCATTATCCGTTGCAAGCTCGTAAATTATTTCGATATCCGAAGTTATACGCGTTATATGCCGTTGTGATGGCGAGAGCCCCATATAAAAATCGAACGAAATATTTCCGTGCGCCATTTACGACGAGTGTGCTGCAATGGAGGAAAGTAGAGACGGAAAAACGAGAGCAGTCCTACCTCACTACCGATTGTGCGAACGATATCGTCGAAAAATATTGCGGCCGTTCTATTCGCTAAAGTCTCGTGGAAAACTTCTAACGAGAAGAGAAACTTAACGTTTCTGCCTAAATCGACCACCATCAAATTTAACCACACTCAAACGATTTCATAGTGGATTTCCTTCTTTTTAACTACACACTTTTCATCTTTTTCTTTTTTATTTCTTTCTCTATATCTTTCTCACGAAAATAAATAATAATTTCTCATCGAGCGAGAAGATAATTAATCCAGTGTCTATATTTAATTTGTCAAATGATTTCGATTAGTAATTAATGTTTGTTAAACTTTCTAATATCATACGTTACTTTAAAGTATAACACCATAGATATTTTAAATATTATTCGTATTATCGCTTATAATAATTAACAATTTAATATACTATTTTTTATAAACACTTTCTTAATAAAAAAAAAAGCATACTTTTTTTTTTAATAAAATTCACGTACCTTTATCCAAAACGATTTTTACATCGCGAAAAAAGAAGAATTGAGTTAAAAAGATTTCAAATTATTCTCATAATTATTCTTTACAAATAAACACATTTATTTGGAAAAAATATTTAACGAGAAAAAACGAATCTAGAAAATTCTTTCGTCGAATGATGTACAAATATTTGCGGTGTGATTTTATTTAGCAAGGATAGCGATGATAGGTAACGCTGGCATTTAATACCTTAATTACGATTAGCGTTTAGAAAAGGAACGAATTGAGGGGTTAGTATCTATCTGAGATCATCCGGTCGAAATCCCAATGGCAATTAACAACTAAAGTTGTATTACTTTACCCTCAGGCTTTAACTTCCTTTGCAGCAGCCTAATAAAGTTCTCACTACTTTTGCTTCTCTCTCTCTCTCTTTCTTTTTCTCCCTTTCTCTTTTATTTTTCTTTCCCTTTCGTCTATCGGATAGGAAAGAATCCCATAAGTGTTATGACGGTGCCCTAAAGTGAGCTAAAACACACGTTGTTATTTGTAAATCGTGGTTATTTGTAAAACTTGGATAACAACGGTTGAACTTTTACAAATACGGTTGAAAAGCTTTCGTCAAGTTTCCTATCTTTTTTCTCCTTATTTTTCACAGGATAACAGAAAGAATAAAATCAAAAAAAGAAAAGGATTAAAAATTATGAAAACTAAAAGAAAATCGGAAGAAGAAGAAGACGGAGAATAGTAATTGGGTGGAGGGGAGAAAAAGATTTTCCACGCTATTACGTCCGATCAAAGATATCATTCATTAAAAGAGGATAATTATTCAACGTCGAGAGTTCGACTAATTTATTTGTAAAAAGATTAGACAGGATCTTGTCAGGGTTCAATTATCTTAAACCCTAACCGAAAATACTTCATTGTTTTTCGTACCTTTCTCTAATTTTCTTACTTTTGCTTTTTCTTGAAATTATTTTTATCTTTTTTTGTCCATTTAAGAGATCGTTTCACGGCTTGGTAGTATTGTGAAAAATGGAAAGTACGTAGATATAGCTATAGGAACCACGAATTTCCGTGGTTTCCTCTCTTTTGGGGAATATGGGTTAGATTTATACGAGGCCAAAGGGAGTTTCTAGGAATGTAACTGAGCCACATATTACGTGAATAAATCGTAATAACGTTTACTCGCGATTTTCTGCGTTTTCTTCGATATCGCGGAAAAGATTTCGAAACAAGCCAACGGGACAACGCACAGTGCAGGGTATAAAACAGAACAGAACAGAACAGAGCCGATATTACGAGAGTCGTAAATTACTACCTATCCTATATTTTACCCACTTGCTTTCCTAACTTTTTTATTGCTTTATTGTGAAAATCACAGGAAAAATAAAACACACACACACACACAAATACATAGTAATAAAATTGTTACGATGAAGAAGGTAAGAGTGGATTAAAGCAAAATCAAAGTCACTTCGCTTTTTCATTCGTCACGTATACAAAATCGTGAACTTTTTTCAAGTAAGAAGAGTAGCGAAATAAGAAAAGTGAAAGAAAGAAAGAAAGAGAGAGAGAGAGATTGAATCAGTAGAAGTCTGAAAAGTATTAGAAGAAGGTTTGAACAACAAGATAAAGTGGACGAGCAAATAAAGATGAAGATCCAGGAGGCAAATAGCTGGCCGAGACGGCACGTAATAGGTGGATGGAGAAGTCAAAAGTCGTTTCACTTCTACCTCCATCCTCAACCCCCCCCCACCCCACCCACTACTCCGCTACCTCCTGAAAGCGGGGGAGGGATCTTAGAAGAAGAGTAAAGTTAAAGGGGGTTGGTAGGTGGGTGGATGGAAAGAGTTGGATCGACTGAAAGCATTATTAAGATTACTGCCTAGGTCATTCCTTTTATTTTTTTTCTTTCCCCCTTTCAGTGTAATTGTACCTTCTTCCCACCCACGCCGTTAGTATCTTATCGATCATATTTCTTTTTCTTCATCTTTATTTTTCTATTCTCTTCCTTCTTCCTTATTTACTACTTGTTCCTTCCTTTGCTAGTGTTACAATTGTCCCTACTATTACTACTACTATTACTACTATTACTGTTACTATTACTACTACTACTAAAACTTCAACTACTACCGTTCTATATAGGGACGTTTCTATGCCATGTTGGTTATGCCATTCCCGTATTGCCAGTAGGGATATAATGGATTGAGCTTTTAATGAGAGTATATGATGAAGATGCAAGAGAAACAGAAAGATAGACAGAGAGAGAGAGAGAGATGAAGTTCGCCTACACTAATAACTATCCACGAGTTTCTCTCCTTCGAACGATAATCGCAATTGGAAAATGTAATGGCCAGCAGCAACGCCTCACGTTTGCTAAGACATGGGAAAAGATTTTTGGCACAGTTCATGACGAGTCTTTTAGGAACGTTTTTTCTATTTCTTTTTTTTTTTTTTTGAGATAATAATACGTAGTGAAAAATAATGAACGAGGACGAAACGTGTCATCCCCTTTTTCTTCAATTCTTTTTTAATGAATATTTTTTCTCTTATTAAAAGTATTGTACTATAATATCTCGTATTTTCTTTATTCACAAAGTTTCTTTAGTTTAAACAGAATGTCATATAAACGTTCCGTTATTATTATTATTATTATTATTATTTTTATTATTATTTTTCAGTTTAACATCAACGCGACATTTAATTCGAAAATTCGTGTCTATCTCTAGTATATATATATATATAACAGCATTTTTGGAAGAAATATTTTATATCCCAAATTTCCCAGAGGATATAGTAGAAATGCGTTCCGAAAAATAGCTATTTCGCGGACTTCCGAATTTCCGTTTCTCTACCGGTAGGTGCGAGTTGCAAACCATCGTCCAATCCCAAGCCCCTTTCTAGTAACCGAGAAAATTTTTTTCCACCCTTCTGCTTTTTTTCCTTTTTTTTTTTTTTTATTATTATTTTTTTTATCTCCTTTTCGACTTCCTTCCTTTTCCATTTCCGTTCAAAATTTACAACGCGTCGCCGGTAGTGGCGACGTGAATCAGAGATAAAATTCTTGGCGAAATTCGGTCCGCTCGCGATACGAATTTCCAAAGGAGATATTCCTTTTCTCTTTCTCTATTTCTCTCTCTCTCTCTCTCTCTCTCTCTCTCTTTCTGTGTCTTCCTAATTCTGTTTCTGCGCCTTTGAATTTGAATCCTCTGTGAAGATATTCACGCGCGACTGAAACATCTTAACGTGACACACAAAAGTATACCAGAGTGAACCGTATAATCCGATTATCTTTACTCAATCGAGAATAATATTAGTACGTAAATTAATCGTATAATAAAAGCGCCCGAATAGTCTCTTTCTTTATATATATAATAATTGCTATTTTTACAGGATCAATACGTTTCAACATTTTGTATAATTATTCGAAACAAATAGCTAGTGTTTACAATAAAATATCGATATACGAAAAAAAATAAATACCAATAAATAAATAAAATACCAATTTGTAACTGTTAAAATATTGACGAATTATTATTCATATTACGGATAAATTGATTATTTATTTTACCAAGAAAAAAAAGAAAAAAGAGAGAAAAAAAAAAGCAGAAATACATCACCGACGCGAGTTATTTTGTAAAAAAATATCGAACAAACAAATGAATAAATATGTTATAAGATTGAAATTAAAAAATTTACATCCGACAATAAATCAAATACTTTTGTTTACACGCGTTTCGTCCAATAAATATATATACATATTTTAAACACACATAAACGCGATAACGTGAGCTACGCGTATCGTGATAAAGCTCAGCTTTCGGTGCAATGATTATCAACGTAGAGAAACGAGAGTAACTCGTTAGCCTCGCTAAACTTCTCCATGGCAACTTTCCAAAATCCTTCGTAGAATCGTCCTGTACCTGCCCCCACCATCATCTCCCTTCCCCCTATTTCCCCCTTTTCTTCTGCTTTACTCTCTCTCTCTCTCTCTACCCTCATTGCCTTCCCTCGTAAAAGAAAAGTCAATTTTCGAGAGATCTCGCGCCATTAACTCTTCGCGCTACATTTAATTCTCCGATACACCCTACTATGCAGTCAAGCTTATGCCGATTTTCTTTTCTGTTTGCTTTAGTCTTTTTCCCGTTCCCGATGACGCGTTACGCTTAGGGACGAAAAAAAAAAAAGAAAAAAAAAGAAGGAAAAATAGAAAGAAATTGGAAGAGACGAAAAAATTCGATTGAAAATGACGGTAAAGTCGATAACAACAAAATATTTTCTTCTCCTCCTCTCTCTCTCTCTTTCTCTTTCTTCCTCTCTTTTTTTTAGACTTTTCTCTTTCTACGAAAAAATATTTACAAAATATACATACGCTAAATTTAATTTATAAACTAAGGGTTGCATTGACGATTTTAAATTAGCACGCATTTTTTTTTGTTCTTTCGGCGTGTCTACCCTGCTACTTGCACAAATGTTTGTTCGCGCAATTTAAAAGTAATTTTGATAAATTGCTAGAGAATAAACAAAATAACGTACAAAGAGAGAGGAGAAAGAGAGAAAGAGAGATTCGTTTAGACGACGATCGAAAATTCAGGTTTTGCTCGTGCGAATTGAAGAAAGAGAAAGCTGTACGAGAAAATAATAACTAAATAAATAAATGAAAAAGAAAAAAAAAGTAAAAATAAAAGTGAGCTTATTAAAAAATATGAGTTAACGCGATGACGAACGTCAAACGATACCGATGACGAGAACAACAAAATATTATTTAAAAAATAGCTTCTTTTTTATATAGAAAATTGCAAATTTAAAACGTTCCAGATTGAAATGGTTACGAACAGTTATCGTTACGATTCTCCCATACAATGAACGTTATATTGACACGCTATGGACTAACGTGATTGAATAAAATGGAAATAGGAAGATATTTCCATATTCTGACTAGGAAAAACACTTTCGTTTGATTCTGGAAAAGGCATATCAAAGGATGCTTTATAAAAGCACGATACGCTCGAGAAATTGAGAGACGTGATGAAAATCATAAAATACGAAAATATTCGTTTTATGCGTGTACGTATTAAATACAATAAAAAAGAAAGAAGAAGAAAAAAAAGAAAAAAGAAAAATATATAATATGAAGAAACATATTTAGGGGTTGGGGGGAATTCGAGATGTATTCGTGTCGAAGTTCCTAGAATTATTAATAAACGATTTCTTTATAAATATCACCGAGTAAATGTTATTCTTTAATTGTCATATGTGTGATGGTATGAGTATAGGTGGGTGAGAGAATGTATCGTGTCCTTCGTTAATTATGACAGTTGTATTCGGATTACGGCGTAAAAAGTAATACCTAACATCTCTTACCGTTCTATCCCATTACATTCTTAAATTGTTTAATAATTACTGTCAAAACGTTATTAAATAAATAAATCAATCAAATTACTACTTTATAATAAATAATAAATAACAAAATCTTACAATATATATAATATAAAGAGAATAAGAAACCCCCGTTGAGAATTATTTATCGGAAAATATAACAATCTGAAACGTTTTTAATAAATCGTTTTCCCAATAACACTGGCTACTATTATCGTGTAGTTATTTCCCATCCCCCATAATCTTCCGCGCATTTTCGAGGGTTTGAAATGGTCGAAAGCTCAACCGTTTGACCATTCATAACATTCTCCGAAGCATTTGTACGGTAAAACGTTGCAACGTAGGTAGTTCTCGCCGCACTATCTATCCCCCCGACCTATCCCCCTTTGGTATTCAACCCCTTACCTAGATAGTAGTCCTCTTGTCCACGACCACAAAATTACGTGGCTCGGTGAAACCAAGCGTCGCTTCGGATACGAATCGGTCGTTTTCGAAGCTTTCTACATCGTCGTAAAGCACACAACGTAACTGCGAAACAGAAAGCGAGAGAAAGAGAGAGAGAGAGAAAACGAGAGAGAACAAAGTTTGTGGTCTTTCTCATATGTATATTTTCTTTCTTCAGTGATTCAAAGAGAAAAAACAGTTTGTGTGAGTTAACGAGGAATCGAACATTCACCCCTTTTTACCTTTTACCCGGGCTTTTTATTTTCCTTCTTCCTTTTTTCCTTTTTCTTTTTCATTTTCTTTTCTTTTCTTTTCTTTTTTTGTTTTTTATCTTTTTTTATATTTCCTTTTTTTTTATCGTTCTTTTCTCGAATCGTTGCACGGTTCTTTCAAAGGGAGAGAAAAGAGTCAGTTTAGATACGAACATTTTATTTTTTCTTCCATTTTCGTTTCTTTTCCTTTTCTACCTTTCTATCTATCTATCTCTCTCTCTCTCTCTAACTTACCCTTTTAGAAGCTATAAAAACGCCAACTTCACGTCGTTCTTTCATTCATCGTAGAAAGTAACGAAAAGACTGAGTCCCCCGTTTGCGTTCAAGGCTGCACATGGATTTCTCTTATTTTACCCCTTTTGTTTCTCGTGTTAGCCCGCAAGCAATAGTCGTCTCTACTACGTATATATATTATACATAGTAACAAGAGGGAAAGAGAGAGAGAGAGAGAGAGAAATAGAAGCAACTTCGAAGGATGGATCTTTCATCGCGTAGGAACGTTATTCAATGGAAATGCAACGTTCGGCTTTTGCATTCGTTACAATCTCTCTACCGGCTTAGAAAGTTTCTGAAGTTGGTTTGAAACTTGCAAAACGTCCAAGTTTCGCGTTTTCCTTATTTTCTTTATTTTATGTCCTTTTTAAAAACACGCTGCTCCCATAGACCCCACCCTCCCCTCCCCCTCCCCTCCCCCGCGTACAGCGTCGTGTTCTCTTCTATAATTTTTTGTTTATTTTATTTCTACTTTTTTTTATCTCTCTCTCTCTCTCTCTCATCGTTTATTTTCCCCTCTCCTTTTTGATTTCTTTATTTTTCTTTTTTTTTTCTGCTTCTTCTTATTCTTCTTTTCGATTCACACGCGCCCTGGATTTTATCCAACCGACGCGCAATAAGCGTGAAATTAACGCGTATTTAATATAACGACCACACGAGTATACATATTCCATCTTTGCAAATAATTATATACCTAGTTTTATATTAATTATATGAAACTGTTGACAGAGAGATATAAAATAAGAGAGTCTATGTGTGTGCGCGTGCGTGTGTGTGTTACTCGTTTTGGTTTAGAAAACAGAGACCAATTTCTCGTAACAAGTTTAATTTCATAATAGTTTCGACTGGTAACAGTTAATACTCGAAATCGAACGTAAATTTTCTATATTATATCGAATTTAAAGTAATATCGCGTAAAATGTTTCGAACATAATAATTAATATGTGTGAAATATATAAATAATTAACTTAATTGTTCGCGTTAAACGATATTACAATATAATATAATATTTCGATTGAAAATGAAAATTCTGTTGATTTTCAAATTTGGTTCTATATATATAAAAGATCAGGTAAACGATGGAAAATGAGGTAAGGTTAATGTTAAATGAATAATGATTTGTAATATATTGAATAGAATAAATGATACATGGGCGTGACTCTTAAATGTGAGAAAAGGAAAGGTACGGAACGTTTGAAAGCACGAATCAGGAGTACAAACATTGGTTAGTAGATAGCAGAGATATTACCAGAGTTGGAAATGCATCGTCTAGATGGGCTTTTATTGTAATATCACACGAATAGTGGAAGTGAACTAACGTGGTATTATTATCGAGCGAGTTATTGAACAACGTTCTACTTACTGGTCTTTTCTAGTGTACAAACGCGTCACGTTTGTACCTTCTAACTTTCCCTACGAATCATGGAACAGCATGCTACGTTACATCAGAAGACATACAAGATCATATTCCCCCTTTTATTCTATTCTCATATTTGATATCGTAATATATAGGTGTTTTATCTGTTCGAAAAAAAGAAAATAATTATTTAAATGAATAATTATACGCGCGGATGACGTCAAAATAATAATTTGATCCACTTTAATATTATATCTGATATAATGAAAGTTTATTAATAATTCAATTATATTCATTTTGAGATATCGTACGAATTTAATCCTTGGGATTTAAAATATAACGTGTTTGTAAATGATGGACTATATTAAGCATTTTTACAAAATTATTATTCATTATCATACGACCCAATTCTAACAAACGTTCGCTCAATAATCTACTGCTTATCATTTAACTTTTTTTGTTATTACATATATGGGGAAATCGTATATATCGAGATTAAACACGTTGGATAAAATTATGTAAAAGTTTAATATCTGGAAGCTACAATTTTAACGATTTTTTCTTTTTTGTTTTTTTTTTTTAAATTTTTTCTATCACTACGTCTATCTTCCTATATGTAATATAAATTATAATTTTATGAACATTTTTAATGTTATCCATTATTTATGAATGTTGAATTTTCCCACAATTCTTTTTACCTCTCGTTCGTTACACGAAAATGCATAAATGAATAATAATAAAACAAAAAAAAAAACAACGATATAGATCGACTTTACGATATTATCGATCGCTATGAAAAGAGTAATGTATATCGCGTTTAATCGATAATCAATTAAATTCGTTAAATAGAAATGATATTCTTTCCACGGTTTGCTTCTTTAACGGAAAACGTACTTGAAAAGTACTTAAGTAACTAACTCCACCCATATTACATTACCTACCCTCTAGCCAGAGAAAACTCGTATTAAGTCGGTAAGTTACGGGAACCGAATTCCAAGCTCGATTCATCTTCTTGAATTGCAGTACGGCCTTAAATCTAAGTGAAAAACCGCCCTCCTCGATCTTTCCTTTTTTACTTCTTCTTTTTTATGTTTTTTTTTTTCCTATTTCCCTATTTCTCTTTCACTTATTCAATCCTGATTCCTTTAAATAAAAATTCATCATCCAGCTTAGCTTCATCCGGGTAAGATTAAATCGTTATTTTATTTTATATCGTGACAATTGAACGAATGTTTTTCTTTTCAAACATTCTTTTCTTTTTTTTTTTGAAGTTATACTTCTTTTGGCGCATTGGGGAAAATGTAATGGGGAGTGATTTTGTTCCGAGCGTCTGGAAAAACGAAACCGTGAAGTTTGTCGGTATTTACGACGCGCGGCAAAGCGATTTCAAGTATACGGCATGAAGTTGTCTTCTTTTCTTCTCAAGCGGGTCACCCATCCAAATACTTAATCGTACTCAGCGCCGCTTTACTTAAACGATCGAACGAGAACTAATGCTGTAACCGCGCCATGGCTGTTGACGCGTGAAGTAATTCGATATATCTCTCTTATATTTAGTGTGGACTGATATCTATATTTTGATATTTTCTTTTTCTTTTTTTTATTCTTTCTTATATATATAATAATAATTATTATTTTTCTTTGAAGTTTTTTTTTGAAGTTATTTTTGAGGTTATTGAGGTTATGTTCGTTTTGGTACGGCAAAGAAGTATAACTTCTTACGTGCGTACATAAGTACACACACCAGTTTTTTTTCTATACGAATATACGTCTTGTAAATAATGAATCCTTTTTAAAAACGATATTACATAAGAAAACGTGATAGAATATATGATTACTTCTAACCGAATCTCATTTGATCCACGAACGTAACGATGAAATCCCTTCAGTCCGTATATTCTCGTCCACCCTTCTCTTTCTTTCTCTCTTTCTCTCTAGATATTATTGTTGCAAACGTTGCAAACAGCTTGAGAGAACGTACGTAGATAGGCTTCGGTATTAACAAGATTTGCCTGGGTCACGTACAACCTACAAATCTCATTGCGAACGAGAGATTTATGTTATAATTTATTCATGATATACGCGATTGCGTTGATGTACAATAAAATATATATATATACGTATGTACGTACATACATATATGTACGTATCCATGTATAATTATACGCAACGTTGATAATACTTTAGTCCAATTATATAAACGTTTCCATTTCATTTATTTATAAACCAAGTAAATAAGTACGATTAATGTATATCCTTCGTTTGTATCTTCCCTCATTCTCGTATAAATCGATGGAAGCAAGCGCATTTCTCGTTCAAACTCATAGTCAACGTTGTTCCAAACACGCTGCTAATGAATATTCCAAAGGCTTTCAGAAATACGTGGTTTAATCCACCTCGGTATGATCGGATTAAGCTGCTGGCTTTTATGCACGTGCTTATTACTAATGGCAACGATACTACCAATAGTCCGAGTACTAGCCATAGATATGCAATAATTATAAACAATGTTAACGTTGAATTAGAGATATCGAAGGGGGAATCTTAATCGTTGTGGAATCCACGGTAACGCATGAGAAACGATTCAATTTTAGCATACATAACTACGAAGAAAACTGGCCAAGTTTAACGAGTCCGTATATATTTCCCCGTGAACTGACAAAATTCAAAGAGAAAGAAGAAAAGAAAGAGAGACAAGGAAAGAGAGAGAGGGAGATAGATAGATAGGTAAATGTTTGAATCGGATTAGAATAATCAAATTTCTGGTTAGTACGAGAAATTCAAGGAACTTTCAAACATCGAAAATCTCTGTCGAACCTTAGGAACTTTCGAACAATGATGCTGGGATTCGTAACTCGGAACCCTTTTCCCGTTATACTCGTGAGGGATTGATCTAACTTTTGTTTTCCTTTTCTTTTTCTTTCCTTCGTTATTCCTTTCTTTATTTTTTTTTCGACGAGCTAAAAAGATAGAAAATAAAAGTAAAAGAAAGAGAATTTTGGAAAGGACAAAATTTACATTAGAGAAAAATTCATGAGACGAACTAACGTACCGACTTTCGTATCATACGTAGAAAAGTAGAAACGAAGGAACGAACGAACGAACGAACGAACGAACGAACGTGGACGAGCTTTGAATTAAGTAGATAGAAGGGAAAAGGGGGACAAAGTAGCAAAAGGAGCAAATAAGAGGGATGTCAGTTTGCCGTAGAAAACGAGGGTGTGCGTTCTCCTTTGATACGTATAGTGAATGTATCGTTGGACACGATCCAAATGTTAGCAACGACCGTTACAGAGAAAAGGATAGCTACATACATAGATGATTTCAAAGAAGGCGGGATATACCTCACCCCTCCCCCTCCTCATCCACCTCCTCCTCCTCCTCCTCCTTCACCTCTTCTATCGCTTTTGCCAGACCGATAATCGGGTCGTTGTGGAATTGATATACATGTGTAGCGAACGTAAATCAGGAATTTGATTCACGGCCAAGATTTCAACGGATAAAGGAGGATACTCGCTTGCACAAGTTCCTTCTTTCACATTCTTGCTTCCTCGCTCGTAGTGATAAATTCGAATGGTTGTAGAACAACCCACCGCGTACAAATACCTTACTTCTTTTTCTTATTCCCATCTTCTTTTTCCCCCACGTCACTTTTCTTTCTCTCTATTTCTCTTTTTGTCTCTTTCCTGCCTTTTTTTATTCTTTTTTTTTCTTTTTTTTTTGTTATCCTTCCTTGTGTTTCTACTCGACGAGCCACGCGTTATAAGAAAAGGACACTCGAAGTGAATTCACAATTTATATTGATTTCGAAAGGTATTAAATGTTCGCTAGAAAAATGTTGGCTTCTTTAAGAAGGAGTAGAAGTAGAAGAAGTAGAAGAAGAAAAAGAAGAAGAAGAAGAAAATGGAGAAAATTGTTAGATTCACTATTAAACCCTCTGTAATCCAATATTCTTCCGAGTTTAAAATGAAAAATTTTGTTTCCGACGAAAGTAATTTATACTTTCAGATTCCTATTTTTATAATATAAAGTTTATATCATAATTATCTTAAAATACAATATTCTCAAGTATAGAACATATTTTGTTGAGAAATACTAAATTCATATTTACTAATTTTAAAATTAAACAATATTTCAGGCGTAAGTAATTCACTTTTTTTAGATTCTTATTTTTAAGATATACAAAAAGTTTGTATCTCACAATTAACTCGACAATTTTTATTAAACAAAACATTTGGAAAAAAATGTCCTACGCAACAATTTGATTATATTATAATTTTATAGTGATAAGATAATTATGATTGAGAAAAAGAAAAAAAAAAGCAAACAAACAAATACAGAAGCACACGTATTACACGGTATTATATTTAAGCATGTAACTTCAAAATTACATAACGTTGTAGAGAATTTAAAAAAGAAAATTAGTACAAGTCTCGAGGGGGTTGCTGTTTGAGAGAAGACTATGACAATTGGATCAACCTTTCCTATCTTCCGACGAGCTCATTTCCTTCTTAATTACAAGAAATTTGATTTCGCGACAAGAAACTGAGGAGAAAGAGAGAGAGAGAGAGAGAGTGAGAAAGTAAAAAAAAAAGGAAGAAGAAAAAAAATAAAATAAAAAAGAAAAACTATAGTCGACACATTCTCTATGGTAAAGCGTAAACATTCGTTACTACGTTCACGTAAAAGTAAGTACGTAATAATCTTCTTGTTTTAAGTTCATTATTTCTACTCTCATCGTGTCTTCGAGTTGGTAGCACACCTTCAGACATTTTAATTATGTTCCGTTTACTCGAGGTCAACGAGTCATTTCTCCTTCCATCCTTCCTTCCTTCCTTCCTTCCTTCCTTCCTTTTACTCTTTCTCTTTCAACGATACAATGTAAATGAATTTACATAGATATACGAGTAATATAATGACAATGTGATAAAAAGAAAAAGAATAGATAGATAGATAGATAGAAAGAAAAAGAGTGAGAGAGAGAGAGAGAGAGAGAGAGAATATCAATCAATAGATAAATAATCGATGCCAATACTCGAAGTAACTTATTGGTCATCCAATCCCAAACAATGTTAATTAAATTTTTAATTACCTCTAGCTCGTCGCCCGTGTAAATTCTCTACCGCGAGAATCGACCGAGCGCGAAATGACAAGAAGGACGATTTAATATTCAAACGTTCTCTCTCTCTCTCTCTCTCTCTCTCACTCTCATTCGCCATTTCGAGTCTCGTTTAATGAAAATATTAAAAAAGAAAAGAGAGAAAAAAAAAGGAAAGAATAAATGAAAAAAAGCGAGCTACTTTATATACAACGATATACTTTTTTTCTACGTGTTATTTCTCGTATGATGATCGAATAGATATTATATATTTGTTTGTACATTCGTAACCTATGTGCAACGCCCCATTGCATTCCAAATATCTACGTAATATTGCAAATCTCTGATATTCAATTTTATTGGATTAATTTTATCCGTTGAATTTTATTATTGGATTTGATTATATATATCTATATATATTTATGTAATACGTATAGGGAGAAATCGTTGAATAATTCTCGCGGAAACCACGGGGATTCGATATAATTTCCCCTCACCTACCCCTACCCCTACCCCCCACCCTTCTTCATCGTCGAGGAAATTTACGCGTAAAACAAGAAATAATATTCGAGGAGTTAGGCGTAATCGTTCGGATACGCATCATTAAATTCAATATCCGTTATAATTCTTACAATTTACCGAGTAATCATCTCACCCTTCCTATAAACTATACCAATTCTCCCTCTCTCTCTCTCTCTCTCTCTTTGCCTATTTCTGATTCTCCCTTTCTCATTCGTTCATTAACAGCCGAGATTTGATAGCCGCTTTATACCACGATTTACAGCAGCATCGTTTCGAATAACGTGAATCGATGATACGATACGCGTGCAAGGTAACGGATAAAGGAGTATAACTCACATAAATGCGAATGCAAGCGTAGAGAGAGAGAGAGAGAGAGAAGTGATAAATTCGTTGGGTTTTACACAACGAATCTTCCTTGTCGCGTACAAATGTCCTTTCCTATTCTCGCATCCTGCCACGTATCCTTCATCATCCTTTGCCTTTACCAATCGCGATTTATACGACGTATATAAAATATCTTTTTTAAGAAAATCTCGACAGAATCCGGAAAATGTAATCCCTATTTTTCATTCTCTTCCTGTCCGATCAAATGCTAAGTTACTAAAAAAGTATATGAAAAATAATAAAGGATCTATGGGATTGGGATTAATGTGAATTAAAAGAAAAAATAAAAAGAGAGAGAGAGAGAGAGAGAGAGAGTGAGTGAGAGAAAAAGTCTCATGAAAATCGGACTCGAAAAGGGGGTCATGCTAATTTGAATTCCACCCCTATAAGCACCATCCTCAAACTTTCATCTCATTCTCTCTATTTCTCTTTCATTCTCTTTCTACGCGGAAGACGATGGCCAAGGATGGAAAGGTACAGAGACAATTAATTAGTAGCAATGCTGCTGACATGCTCCCAGTGCAACCTTAACAACCTTAACAGCGTCGATTTTCCTTCTCTTTCATTATCATGAAATTTTCTACAAAGCGAATAAAGAAAGGTGTAAAGAGCATTGATAGTATTAAAAAGAAAAAAAAAAAACAATTATTATATTATATTTCAACGTTGTCAAACGTTTGACGTAATAATTGAAACAAAGCTTTATTATAATTTTTAACAGAATCAGAAATGCTACACATAGCGTCATTATTTCAATAATAAGCTTAAATTTAAAAAAGAAAAAAGAAATAAGCGGAAAAAGAAACGCAACGTTTGCATTATTTTGTTTAATTTAAAAAAATATATTTTTTTTCTCCGAATTAATCTTCTAATTAAAATATTCATCCGTTGAAATATTCGTTAATTGAAATATAAGAAAGGAATTATATTTAAAAAGTGATATTAAAATTAGAAAAAATGAATAAGAAATTTTGCGAACATTTATAAACCCTATTGATAAGTTTTCAATGTTAATTAAATAATAATTAAAAATGTAAAGATATTTTTATTTTATTTTATTTGTTTTTTTTTTGTTCATCAAGTTAACAAACAGGATTGCTTTTACGTAAGAGAAATCGAACGAGCTTAGTCGTTTCTTTCTAAAACATTTGATCAAGTTTATACTGAACCGAGTATAACGACGTCGAAAACTTTTCCTCTTGCGTCACGTACCTCGTAACTCGGACAAGTAACTTGGTTATGATACCATCGGAGAGAGAACCGTCCATCGAAGATCGATATTCACACAAGTGTGAAAAACTTGGCAAATCCAATCGAATAGGAAAACATAGTCGATGATACCTTTCTTTCTCGTGTAACGAAAGATAGATGATTCGATACGAATGATCTTTATAATCTATGCGAAGAAAAGAATAGCGTAGAAAATATTTCTGGTTAAATCTAAGCTTCCTCCGGGTGTCAAAATTGATTGAATTTATTTCAAATAATTGACAAATAAATAAATATATTTTAATCTATTCATATTAAATGAAATTCTATATTCAGAAAAATAATATGTAAAAATGTAAAAATATATATATTAGAATTGATAATTGAATATTCCCTTAGACGTTAATTTAACAGAAAATGATCAGTTTCGGATAGGAATCCGATATATGAACTTTATCGGAAAATTAAAACTTTATATACATATATACATAGAAGAATTCTCATCCTGTTTGTAGATGATATAGGTAAGAGTTCATTCTACGAAGTTCGGAAGCTCAATTATCTCCAATCAACATGATAGTCAGTTGAACATTAAACAAAACAACAACCTAAACCTACATGCTATGTTCTTACCCTTTAACTAAGAAGAAACTCATTAAGTCTTTGATGGAAATACGATGTATTAACATTAGATTGGAAAATCAAAACTTAGGATATTCTTCGTTATTATTAATTTCAACATATATATATAAATATAATTATCCATCTCATTAGCGAATGATATAAGTGTTAATATTACAGAGTGCAGTAGCTCGATTATCCCAAGTCATCTTGTCTGACGTTTACTATTACTCGCCAAAATATCATCTCGCGTTAACCGCCATCTCCATATCGTTCTCTCTAGGCAACCTCGTCAACTTCCACACCAATAGATGCAACACATTTGAACACGATTCAGCAGCTATGTACCTGTTAGGCAGTTTCATCAGTGGCATCGTTCGTTCGAACGAGCAACGCGCTTGAACCGATCCATCCCTCGCAGGACATCCGTTATCGTCAGACCGAACAGTTTGAACAGATATAAATGCACGCAGGTATGTACCAACGTAGCAACGTGTCTCGTCTCTAAAGTGCGAAATACCTCTCGAAATATTTTTACCTATGTCCACTCCCCCTTGTTACGTGTAAACACGTCTCCATTATAAACGTATGGGAGGAATCCTATAATCCGATCCAATCAGAAAATAGTTTTCATCGACGATTTCTATTTCTTCTATTTTTCTACATTTTATTTTTATCTTTCTCGTTATTAATTAAATATTATTATCGTAAACATAAAGGAAAGAACAAAAAAAAAAACAAAATTATTATTTTAATATATCCGCATTTTATTTACTCGAACTTTTTATATTTTTATTTTAATATTTTCAATAGATCAGAAAAAGTATAATATGTGAATACTTTTTTAAATGCTTCTAAAAGGATTAAGGAAAACCACAAATCTTTCGCTTTCAATGTCCAGTTAATCGAAATGTCTAATAAGTCAACGTGAAAGATTTTGTTCCAGAAATATATCGATGGAACGTTAACAAAAAGGAAAAAAAAACTCAGAAAAGCAAAAGTAGAACTTTAAGTATCCTAACAGTCCTCCTCCTTAAGTGCTTCCGTATTTTTATCAATAATTCAACGACATACGGTTTCGTTTACGTGAGATACATTTTCTAGGATATAAAAACCAAACCAAAACCAAACGAAAACTACGATCAATCGATACCTGAGTACCTCCTTTCGTTTCATTTCTCGTGATTTCTACTTACACAATTTTTCTCTCTCTCTCTCTCTCTCTCTTTTTGTTTCTTTTTCTTTTTCTTTTTCTTTTGATAATGCTTTCCTGATAACACAAAATTCGATTTCTATGATAGACAAAGAAAAAAATTCGTTGATACGAAAACTTCCGCTTCTTTTTTATTTTTCTCCTGTCCCACTTCTATACATATGAAATTATCAAACCAGGAATACCCTTCGGACATTTGGAGATGGTGCGTTGTAATGAAATTTGCATAACGCATGAACCCCGCACGAAATCGTATAGAGTGTTGTATCGACGAATTCGATTGGGTTACGCCGAATGAAACGAAGAAGAAAAAAGAAAAAAGAAAAAAAAAGAAAAAAAAAGAAAATACGTATGTAGGTACTTGTGTATACTTGCGGGCTTCAATGGTGAGGTCACGAGAGGTCACGAGTTTCTATACACAAAACTAGAAAAGCAGTATCCCTTTACGCTTGAACCTACGAATCTCTCTGTCAATGTGAATTTACTAGACTGAAAGGAGATAAATCGTTTCTCCTGTGAACAATGAATGAAGGGAAGTCACAAAATTCAACGCGAAAAAAATGTCACTCCCGTTAAAATAAATCTATTCTAGACGTGTCAAATTTATCCACCCCTTCCGCCCCACTGCACCGGCCCCAAGGCCACTTCTTCTTCTTCTTCTTCTTCTTCACCCTTTTCGCCCCTTCCTTCCTTCCTTCCTTCTACTCGTCTTTCGTTTCTTGTTTGTTTTTTATTTCCATTTTAATCTCTTTACTCGGTACGATGTACGAAAACAAAACAAAAAACACAAAAAGAAAATCGGAAGAATTTAAAAGGAAATAAATTTCATTCGATGCTACGATAGCGCCCGGCCCTCATTTTCGTTCGTTTCTGTTTTTTTTTCCTTTTTTTTTATCCAGGTAAGGTATACATCCGTCGTTCGAGTATAACGATCGAAGAAGGATATCATTATCGTTAACGATACTCGACAAAGACTACAAAATAATCCTCAAGACGCGACGACGTTGTCGTTGACGAAACTCCTACCACAAGGTAATCTTTCGTCTATCTAATTTTTTCTTTTCTTTCCTTTTTACGTTGTTCGACAATTTTCTTTTAACAATTTAACATATTTTGAAGTTATACTTCTTTTGGCGCGTTTGGGAAAATGTAATGGGGAGTGATTTTGTTCCGAGCGTCTGGAAAAACGACACCATGAAGTTTGTCAGTATTTACGACGCGCGACAAAGCGATTTCAAATTTACGGCGTGAAGTTGTCTTCTCTTCTTCTTCCCCCCTTTTTTTCTCAAGCGGGTCACCCATCCAAGTACTAATCGTACTCAGCGCTGCTTTACTTAAATGATCGAAGTGGGAACTAATGCTGTATAACCGCGCCATGGCTGTTGACGCGTGAAGTAATTAGATATATCTCTCTTATATTTAGTGTGGACTGATATCTATATTTTGATATTTTCTTTTCCTTTTTTTTTATTCTTTCTTATATATATAATAATTATTATTTTTTTTTAAGTTATTTTTTTTCTTTGAAGTTTTTTTTTGAAGTTATTTTTGAGGTTATTGAGGTTATGTTCGTTTTGGTACGGCAAAGAAGTATAACTTCTTACGTGCGTACATAAGTACACACACCAGTTTTTTAATTCTATTATATGTTTCTGTTCGTTGTTTTATTTTTTCTTTAAACTCTTTGACTTTAACAATATTATTGTATTATACTATTTATTATTCAACGATCATTACAACGTTCATCATTTTGCGATATTAAGATTAATTATTAAAGATACTTATTTCAAATGTAAATAGTTGATAACAAAAGAATTGTTTAAAATTTGAAAATAATTATAAACTGTCTTCGTAGAAACTAAAGAAGATATCGATTTTATTAATGAAATAATACAGGTAACCTAATGTTGTTGTATATTTTAATCAACATTGAACGTAAAAGAAAAAATGTTCCTTATATTTTTCAACGTAAGATAATATCAATATTTTATTATTCAGACAAAGATCTCGTCGCGTGGTATTGAATAACAATTTGCGTAAAAATCAAGTCGATATTTTTATTATCTTTCCGAGAGAACAATATGTATAAGATTTTATTTATACTATCTCTCGTATACACATATATACATATACATACATATATTTATCTGTAAATTCATGAAGGAGACAAAACGACGGCATGGACAAACATAAATATCGTCGAGCTGCCATAAAGTTTACTTTATTTTGCCAACTTTCGAAAGAACTGTACACGTTGAGGAGTAAAAGGTCGTGAGAAAGAAGACAAAGAAACGAGGAAGTGACTACTACTACTACTACTACTACTACTACTACTACTACTACTACTACTGCTGCTGGTTCCAACATAGCAGAAAAAATAAAAATAAATAAAAAAGTAAAGTAAACGAGCGACATCTTCCTCTCGGTTTCTTTTACGCGTTCTCTTGTAACTGAGAAGAATGAAAAGGAAGAAGAAAATGAAGGAGCAGAAGAAGACAAGAAGAAGATGAAGTAAAAGAAGACGAAAAAACAAACAGAACAAAAGTAAAAGAAATGATACAGGAAATAAGATACCGAAGAAAACCAGAACACAGATTCGTTCGATAAGATGCATCGAGTTACTCAAAGAATGAGCTGTCTAAAAACAAACTTCACTACTACGGAAAATTTCCTTTCGAAAATCTATTGAAAGTATAGAAATCAAGATTGATTACTATCATCGATACCGTTAATTAACTTTCCTTTTATCTTTTACCGCGCAGAAAAAATATCCGATGTTTCTTTTATTAACTTTTCGACTTGTAAATGAAAAAGAAAAAAAAGAAACAGAAGGCAATATTTTATCGGAAAGTTTTTTCATTTCTAAGAATACCGTAAAGAGAGAAATAAATAAATAATAAAAACCGAACTAAAAGTAATTATTATTTGAATTTCATATAATATTTTGTAATATTAACATCTCGCATGATCAAATATATTACCCATTCCAATTTTGAACACGTTAATCGATAATACCTTACAATTATATTATATATTATTTCATAAGTTTCAAACGTTGTTAATAATCATTATTTAAATAAGAAATTTAATAGAGAGACATTGAAATATGAGTATCCTCCTCGAGTTCATATATCTCGCTAGAATTTATGTGAACCTTGACAAGAGAGAGAAAGAGAACTAGGAGAATGAGAAGAGAGAAAGAAGGAAGAGATGGGGAAGAACAGGTGCATCGTTTCGAAGTAATTACGAGCAGAAGAGCGAAAGGTCACGTAGCCAAGCGGTAACACTAAAATTTCGATCATCCTAGAAGAGGATACGTTGTAGAGTAGGGTCAACCAAAGCCATGTGTTTCAAATGGAACTGACTCTGGAGACACAAGGACTGTGGTTGCATACGAAATCTCAATGGAGTCTGTGTGTATATGTCGAATCGACAGATGCAAGGACCGTTCTAGTTTCACCTTTTATATGTATGTTTCATATACATGTATACTTAACCATGTATTTCTACGTGTATTTGTACAAATGTATGTATTCTATGAACGTTGGACGACGAAGACAACGACAAAGATGATTATGACTAAGACCAAGGACAACGATAGTGCCGATTTCTCTATTCCATGATATCGTGAAACGCGTGCTATTCTAATTTCATTGACCCAAGGGTAAGAGAAGATAGGAATACGTTGAAGCAAACAATAGGATTTGTAATTCAACTTCGAGAAATCTGTTAATACTCTCCAACAAAGCTCAATGATCTGTTTAAGAACAATCTTAAACGAATTATTTTATTTATCTATAAGCGTTCAAAGGTAATTTTGTGTTTAACATCGAAAAGATTATAATAATAATGTTCAAAGAATTTTTTAATTAATTAAGATTTAGATTAATCGATACGCCGTTACAAATAAGTCTCGTTAAATTCGTTAGAGTGTTAGATTCATAAATATTTGATTGGCTAATAATTAATATCACAACTTTTAATACGAGCTGAAGTAAATATATTATAGATTATTTCAAAAATCTATTATTTTTTTTTCGAGACTTTCAATGGCTAACTATTCGTAGTAAAAAGTTCCTACATTTGTAGTTATTGTATGCTTTTAAAGAAAAGAAAAAGAAGAGAAAAATTCTTTTAAATAAACTAGGGACTTTTGATCAATGTATTTAAAAAAAAAGAACGAGAAAAGTGAAAGAAGTTTTTCTATAGACAACATCTGGGTTTTTTCCTTCCTTTTTTATTTTCTATCCTTGAAATGAGAAATGTCAAAAGGTAGGATGTACATGATCCTTATTAAATCTTGAGAGATGGGAAAATCGTTTTGGCATCGTGGAACGATAACAACACGAAGCAGAGAGGCATAACATTCTCGAAGTTCCCTATCGAATTGTTGGCACACGATCACGTTGAGAGAAGTATCGTACTTATCGGTAAACTTATCGGCATGCATTGTTCTTGCTAAAACCGGAAAATTCATTAACGACTATCGGGCGTGAGCTTTAACATAAAGGGGTACAATATCTTTCACGATGAGTTATCTACGAGTTTATCTACGGAAAATACGTTTAATATAATATCCATGAATTTTTGCCTGAGTTTTAGTACGAAAATTCTTTACAAAGAGATCCTTGAATGATTCCAGTTCGTTAACTTCCTAGCAAGTTTTAATGGTATCGAATAAATATTAAATAATAATCAATAAAACGTCAGAGAGAAATGTTGTATTTATGATAAAAATTGAATAATCTAATGGTTGCATAGGTTCGATGTAAAAAAAAAAAATAGAAAAATAAATTGTCGAATAAATCATTAGAAATATTTTATGCATTAGGTTTCCCAATAAACGTTCGTACCGATATTCTATATCTACTTTTAAAATACATCCAATATATATTAACAAATATATTATATAAACATATTTAAACTTTTTCGGACAAACCAATTTATATAAAAAAGAAAGAAAAAAAAACACAAAAAGAAGAAAAAAAGTGTAGTATATAATATATATATATATATATTAATAGTAAATAGATAAAGCCTGGAATATGGACTTTAATAATTTTCTATCGATAGAAGAATGGATGAAGAATTTCTATAGTGAGATAGGATAGATCCTTTCTCACGGGAAATGAAAATACCTTATTCCAGAGTGGAAGGACGGACGCGGCGGCGTTTTTCCTGCTTCCCATTATTTCCCCTTTTGCTTTTCCACGAGGTTTTCCCCTTGAGAAACATAGACCGCAAAGCGCGTCGAAGCGCATCCCGACATCTAACTCTACCGATCGCTTCTCAAAAACGATTTACTGTCTATTCGAAAAGTGCAGTTTTAACAGAATCCAATCTCACGTCCAATCCTCATCGATCCCAAAACAAGGAAAAAACAAATTCTAATCGGATATACTTATTTACTAGCGTGGTTCTACCAAAACTACGGTGAGAACGAGTAAAACGGTGTTTACCAATGAGATCTGTGACATCGGTCAACTAGAAAAATCGATTTTCTCTATGCTGTAATCAGACGTGACTTTATCTTACTAATTAATCGTCGAGTAAAGCCAATGCAAATGGATAAAGAATAATTTTCTAAAAATATAATTCAATGGAAACCAACGAAATCCGTATTACTATCTATAAACAGTATTTAATTTGTGATTATAAAAGAGAACAAAAAAATGTATTTAATTTTTAAATCAACGAATCAAAATTAACTAATACTAGGATTAATGAAGACAAATTTTCATAGATATTATTATAATGATATATTTACGTGACATGAAAAAAGATACTAAAATTACTAAAAAGAAAATATGAATATATCATAACGTAACTTTAAAGTCATACGGGGTTAACGAGTAATGAACTACAACACCAAACTATGAACTATCGTCTAACTCTCTCTCTATCTCTCTATCTATCTCTCTTTTCTCTCACACAGACTGTAAGCATGAAGCTCTCGTCAAAGTAACACGAGACACGAGAAGATACTCGAGCAAGTTAGCGGTCGCTCTCAGGATTCCAATTGGAATATTTACTAAGGTGATTAAGGATAGTGAACGGGGTGTGTGTGGTGTAGGGGATGGGTGGTTGGTTGGTTGGTTGGTTGGTTGGTCGGTCGAGAGACTCGAGAAAGACGATGTGAATACGTGCGTGCGTGTACACTTACTACTTATGTAAGTACGACAAGCGGGCAAACGAGAAAGCACAAGGTTGTGTGTCGTCGTATATGCGGGACACCAATTTACCGTATCATGGTGAGGATAAATGCCTGTGGGCACTACGTACGAGGATAACCCCACAAGATGGGGGTCGAATTACAATGAGATAGGGTCGTCTTCGTCCTCGTCCTCGTCATTGTTGTGTCGTTGTCGTCAACATTCATCTAACGCCCGAATACTGTGCCAACCCTCTTCGTGTCCTACTGTACACGCTACTAAACCTCGATCTATGGTCCATCTGCAGTTTGAAGGAACGATAGAACACGTACGTGCTCCTCCCTCCTGGCTCATCGTTTATATCCTTATTTTTATTTTTTACACGATCTTTTTCCTTCATTTTATCGTACGATCATTATTTTATATTATATTCTGTATAATTTTGATTGATTGTAATAAATCATTATTAAATTCATATTTTACGAGTTTTAGGGATCCGTTCATTTAACAATCGTTTAATCAAAATTCTTATTATCTGTCTGCATTGCAAACCAATATTATCTGTGGAAAAATATAAAACTATTTTAACAAACAAATAAATATATATAATAAATAAAATCATAAGAATTACGACAATTAGATTTAACACCTTAATGCAAATACATCAGAAGTAACGGAAGGTGTCTTATTTCATTCTGTTATTTATCTTTTTTAATTCTGATTATATATACACTCGTTATTTATTCTTTTTATGGGAAAACATTTGTAGAACGATGTTGCACTATTTAAATGATAATTGCTACGTTTCTTTTTTTTTCTTTGTTTTTTTTTTTTAGCTTGACATAAAAAATACAAATATAAAACGAAATATAAAAGAAAAATACCATAGTAGCGAGCACAAAATTCTTAAAAAGAAATAACCTTGGTAAGGGAATAATTTTACCGTTACATGTGGGCTCGTTCAAATGCTATAACACTCTGTCCTAAAAGTTTTGCCTGTAATAACATAAATAAGGAAGAAATTTACGTGTTTCAATTAAAATACCCCCAACCCGAGCCGGTAGATAGCATCCATGGCAACACGTTGCTAGTATTCCGAGTAAAATCGAAGAGGGGCCGTTATCTATACGTAGGTCTAAGAGAAAATTAATTAATGACGGTGTGTCCCAACGTTCCCTGTCTCCAGGATCGTAGGTCGGCTCGCTCGGTCAACCATTATATACGCAAGCCAAATTACTCTTCATTCGTTAAATACACTTGAAAATTAATTGCCTTTCGGGCGGAATGATTAATCCGCGTGCGTTTCGATGGCTTTTATATCGTCGACGAGTTCGTGGCTAGGAATAAGTGATATTCGTTCGTTGCTTCACTGTGTGCGTGAAGGGCAACGCCGAACGAAATTCTGCTTGTAAAATAAATTACTTTTGCATCTATCAACCGGATATATATCCCGGGTAACATCGTGCCATGAGTAATTTTTCACCTTTTGGTGAATTAATTTGCGCGCGATTAAAAAAAAAAAAAAAACAAAAAACAAATGTATAAGTATAAAAAGAAAAATATATAAAAATAAAGAGATTAAAAACGAACGAACTAAAAGAGAAAATCATTTTGCTCTCTCTCTCTCTCTCTCTCTCTTTCTCTCGCTAGTTCTTCCTTTCTTTCTTTTCTTGTTTCTTTCATGCGAATTATTTCACCGGTCTTTTCTTCTACGTGGCACAAAGATCGAGTAGTTATTCTTGGCTCGTTGAAAAGTCAAAACGTAAATCATCCCAGTACCCGGATTCACCCACGAGCCCCTTTATTCTGGTACTACCGAACCTAAAGCGAGCTCCAGTTTCCATGTAGAATTAAGAGAACGGCCTGGTGACGATAATGGCGGTATAATGTACCTTAAACTTTCTACGTTAAGTGACCGCTGTTATCTGCCGGGATGCTCGACCTCCTGCAAGGCTTCCCTCACTTTCCCTACTCCCATTTCCACCCACCTTCACAACCACACCACCACCACCACCACCACCTCCCCCTTCTCCTTTTTCTTTTCCTTTTACCTTGTTCGACCAACGAAAGCTCCTGGCTATTATATTTTGCCATTAGTCGCGCGGCAACCCCCTTCAAAATTTAATTAACCACGATAAAATCCTGGATTTCAGGACGCTTAGATGTGCACATATTCTCTCTCTCTCTCTCTCTCTTTCTTTCACTTTGCCTGTCGTCTACTTCATCCGAGAGACTCTTCTGTAATATTACACGTAAGAAAATATTTATTCTCTTTGGATCGTTTGAACGAGATAATTGGCACTCGACGTGTTACCATATAATTTATAAGATATTCTTATATTAACTCGAGGTCAAAGAAATAAATTTACATGTATTATAATATGTCTTTGCAAAAATAATATTGCCTCTTTTTAAGAATCGATTATTTAAGGAGATATAAGTATATATACATTAAATGTAGAATAAGTGTTTGATTATTATTAACTCTATGAAAGTTTTTCTGTAATATTTCAAATTATTTTTGCGTAGATTCGTTGTAATAATAAATCTTTAATCGATATTATCAATATTTCAAAGTAATATAGATTTAAATGTTTTAAATTGATAATATTTAAACAATAAGAACATTGATATTAAGCAAAAATCGGTTATATCAATTTAACCTTTTTTTTTTTTTTTTAAGATGGTAGTTTTATCGGATAAATGGTAACTAAAAAGAAAGAAAAGAAAAAAGTAAAGCCGGTACTAAATTTGAAATAGTAAAAACCACGATTATTATTTTCTCGAACGAGCTAATAAATTCACGTTTGAATAAAGGATATTATAAGTCATATAATTCTTTATGAAAGCTTCCAACATTAATTATTATCTTTTTCGATCCTTATTCTTTTCTTTTTAATTTATATCTCTACATATGTACACACAAACACACAAACACATATATATTCCAGATGCGAAAGAATTTCTTCTCGAATTTTATACAACCGCGTATAGGATGAAATGCAACCGGAAGAGAAACGTCTATCGAGCGGCTTTAACAATTACCTCGAAAGCCCGTCTTTCCATGGGGGAAAAGAGAAAAAGTTTTATGATTTTTTTATGAGGCCATCTTCTACTCGATCTCTTTCTCTCTCTCTCTCTCTCTCTCTCTCTCTTTCCCTTTCTCTTTCTCTCTCATACACAGTGATGTATGTTAACACAGTGTGTTCTGTTTTACGACGTCGTTAAACGTATGCCTATTGACATAGATGCAGAGTCGGAACATTGGAGGAGTCTCAGAGGTAGCCTTCGTCGAATTTATATGATGGAAAAATATGAATGTATGAATAAGAATATCGCAATATCTCGTATCTTATCGTGAGAAGATTTGAATAAATTACGCGAAAACAAAAAAAAAAGAAAAAGAAGAATAAAAAAGAAAAGTAAATATTCCGTCTTTAATATTTTACGTTTTCGTTCGTTCCATTTTATTTTTCTTCTTCCCCTCCTGTGTGTCAGTCTACTACCAATAATAATAAACTATTTCTCTTCTTCTTCTTTTTTTTTTTTTATTTTTTTTCTTTTTTTCTCCGCGAAACTTTTAATACATTAAGCAAATAGCGAAAAACTGCGAAAAAATATTACACCCATAATACGTTCCTTCTCTATTTTTATTTTTCTTTCTTTACTTCCCCCCACCCCCACCGAGCCCATTTACTTTTGGTTCTTTTTTCTTTTTCTCCTTTTTGTTTTTCTTATACGTAAAAATAATAATTTATTTTTCACAAAATAAACACAAATATAATTCACGTTTTTAAATTGATTCGTATTAGAAGATGTATGTTCTAGTTATGGGTAAAGGCTATTATTTCAAAGAATTTACATTCAGTAGGAATTTCGTTTGAGAACTTGATAATCTCGTATCGATGGGTATCTTTCAAACTGGACTCAACGTAAATAGGAATAAATCGATTCCTGCGGCGAGTCGTGCGAAAAGACAAAAGAAAGAGAGAGAGAGAAATAAAAAAGAATAAAAAAACAAAAAATAGAAAAAATAAAAAGAAAAAACCGCTGCGACAGTCGATCTTGCGGTTTGTTCGAAAATCGAATGCATTGTCATAGCGAGAGAGAACTTTTGATAAGAAAAAAGAAAAAGAAAAAGGAAAAGAACCAAAAAAGAAATAGAAAAGTAAAAAAAGAAAAAGAAAATAACCAAAAAAAGAAAAAAAAAGAAAAAAACACACAAATAAAATACACCTCGCAAAACATGGCAACAAAACAAAACAAAACAAAACAAAACGCAAAATAACACAGATATTCTCGGCCAGTACGAGATGATCAATACCATTTTGTTTGTGTGACGAGAAAACGATGAGGGAAGAAATACAAATGGCCGTAGCAAACGAATGCGTTCAACAGAAATATGAGAAAGGGAAGAGAAGAGATAGGAGAAAAATTCCTGCTGGGTGGGGGACGAGGGGGAGAAAAAAAAACGAAGAAACAAAGAAAGAAATAATAAATAAATAAAATATAAAATAAGGGAAAGAATGAAAAGATAAGAGAGAAGAGAAAACTAAGATGCAAAAGGTCAAAGGTCGGATAAAAGAATGAAAAAGAGATAAATGCATATGATGTCGCGTACGTACTCTTGAGAAACGGTAAAACTCTTCTCTCTCGTGTATAGATATATACTCGAATAAAAGTTGCCTCAAGCAAAAGAATTCAACGAGCGAATGGTCGAAATTTCTGTTCCTTTTTCGAAATGAAATATTACGGGAAAATAAACATTAATCGTTTTCTATACGTATAACACTTATACGTATTATGCATATATATATATTATTTATATATATATATATTATTATTATATATATATTTATATATATATTTATATATATATATTTATATATATTTATTTATATATATTATTATATATATTTATATATATTTATTTATTATATATATTATTATATATATTATATATATATATTTATTATATTTATTTATTATATATATTATTATATATATTTATATATATTTATATATATATTTATAGATATTATATATATATATTTTTTATATTTAATTATATATAATTATACCGCAAACGTTTACGTCTGTTACAAATGAAATTTATTGATTTTATTGTATATGCACATTTTAATAGAAAATGTAAGGAATTTTTTATTGAATATTTTGTAATCGTAAGATCTCGATTAATAGATGTTACCCCCAACATTTTTCTGTAGTTTTCTATTGAGAAAAATATAGAAAGTCGATTTTCTTCTATACGAGGACGACTAAGCAAACATTCATTTTTGTTCCAACCGGTTGAACAAAGTAAGTAAAGTACGACTCTACTGTATATTTCGAATATCTTTCGAGTGTATGCGAAAGTAAGAATAGAAAAGTAAGACAGTTGAAATTTGTTTCTTGTTATTTGTGTTATTCGAAAAAAAAAAAAAAAAAAAAAAAAAGGAAAAAAAACGAGAATAGAAAAGAAGAAAAAAGAAAATTAGAAAAATTTACTCGTATGATACACTACGCGCAGCTATACACAATGGAATTTTTATTTCGTTTCATTAAAATTCAATATCTAGTAAAGAAATAAATAGAAATAGAAAGAGAAAGAGAGAGAAAGGGGAATATGATTCATTTTTAAATTAAAATTGAAATGTTATATGAACATGTTTCATGCAATATCGCGAATTTTGCATGTATTCGTTCGTTAATGAAACGTTTAATATATAATATATAATAATAATGCAACGATTATTAATAAAACAACAAAATACAAAACTCGTTATAGCGCACGGACCTCACTAAATTACATTTTTTATAACGTTTCAACGATTACATTTTTTACGAAATTGCTCCCAACTCGATGCGAAGAAGTTAAAAATAACAAGAATACAAAACAAAGAAAAATATATAAAAAAACAAACGAGTTTGATCGTTACCGAGTATACGACGAAGAAGAAACGCATGTAGGGGAATTGAATCGTTCGAAATAGGAAACAACGGATGCGTAGTTTAGTACTTCTTGACAAATAACAGTCTAGTTACCTTGGAAGTATGTTAACGAACCTCCTAATTTCATTTAGCTATCGTCAAGACGCAAAATACATTTCGAAGTATTGCAGATACTCGTAAATACGTCTACAGGATGTTCCAAAAGACACTTTTCTTCTCCTTTGACTTTATCGAGCTGAAAAATTATATTTTTTTCATCAAACGACATTGCAATTGAAAAATCATTTCTTTAAACGAAACGCAAAATATTGTAATCCCGTTTGATACAAAAATATTTATTTGTCCTATTTGTTGAATTTGTTTTTTTCTTTTTCGGCAAATCAATTTTTGAGACACCCCGTACGTGTAAATATAATAATATTATATCGTTTGGTCGAATGGTATCTTCGCACAATTCAAATTCACGTTCAAGGGAAACACATATCCATTATTTTTCTTTCCTCCGTAGAGAATCTTCGAGAGTAGGTATATTGCTATTTAATCCTGGGTAATGCTAATTTCATGCCGAATATGATATACCCCTAAGTTGACACACGAATATTCCCGGTTGCTCACGATGATATCACGCGACGAAATGTGAGAATGAAAATTAATATACAATTCGTAATGTTACGTTTCGATCGATTATTTCGAAGCAAATATTTAAACAATAAATTCATAAAACATACGTAACCAAATATGTTACAATTTTACGATCAAACTTGTACGTGATATTTTTCTATCTTTAATTGTAATGAAAATAGAACGAATACAAAAAAAAAAGAGAGTAAAAAAAGAACAACATACGTAAACAAAATATGTTACAATTTTACGATCAAACTTGTACGTGATATTGTTCTATCTATCTTTAATTACAATAAAAAAAAATAAAATAATCATTCCAATGAATACTACAGGACTCGCGATAAGAGTCTAATACAAAATCCTATATAATTATAAATACATTTACTATAATAACCGATGGAAAAAGGATAGATAGGTGTTCGTAATGAACGTTATAATCGAAAGGAATGATTCCGTGGCTCGTCGTTGGATTGCGGTCGCGTTGACAGAGAGTTTCTCGCTAATGACCAATCAATAACAATATTAGAACAGATTTCCGTCATAAATTGCAACAATGCACGTGACTTGCTTGCTTGCTTGCTTGCTTGCGAACGAGTGTGCAAGATTAAATGCTCCTATTCCTTTTCTCTTTCTCTCTCTCTATCTCTTTCTTCTTCCCTTCTTTTCTCGATGGGAAACGTCCGCGGTTGTTCATTTGAAGAAAAAGGTAAAAAGAAACGAACTAATGCGTCGCGTTCCGTATGGTTTTCCTTCCTCCTTTTTCCACGCGTCCTCCCCCTTCTAACCCCTCATCCTCCTCCTCCTTCATTCCCCTTTTCCGACAAACTGCGGAGTTTTCGCACGAGCGGAAATATCGATTCGTAGAGCGTTGAAAAACGAGCCATAGCGAGGTAATGCATATGTATGTATTTCTCTTTCTATCTCTCTCTCTCTTTTTCTCTCTTTCTCTCTCTTTTTCACACATATAGATACACGTACGTATGCAAACATATACAGAGATATTTTTGAGGAGAAGAAGAAACGTATCCCGTGCGATATTATACTGCCTTTTCAAACGTCTCTCTCTCTCTCTCTCTTTCTATTTCTTTTTCTCATTCTCTCTTTTTTTGCGACGAGTACAAAGCTATTAAAAATAACTAAAATTGTGTAGCACCGAAGTCCGCTATATATACAAAACTTCTTTCATACAAGCATACGCATACATATGTGTATATACATGTATGCATATATATTTTGAATGTATGTGTTTGTGTGTATGAGTTCATGTCGTTACTCGTAATTAACGAGTGCTCGCAAGCTAGTTGTGAAAATCGTATGTATGGCGTTTCTTAACTAATTGAAAGAGGAGGCATCGTTTCTCGCCCGATTCCATAAAATAGAAAAGAGAAGAGAGAGAGAGAGAGAGAGAGTAGAAGAAAAGGAAAAAAGATATAAGAGAAAAAAAAAAAAGGTCGTTCTACTCTTTGAGCAAGATCGAGTTAAATTAGAAGTACGAGAGGCTATTGTAATCAGTCTCGAGATTCCTGTAAGAATAATTACAATCTTCTCCCTTCCTTTGGTTGAAACTCGACGGCGACGCACTGAAGTTCGAATTTGCAAATCTCCCCTTCTAGATCTTCTAGTCGCGTTACCCGTGAAATTTGTCGAGTTAACTTTGTAAATTTGTTCCCACCGTCGTTCAATTCCCTTCTCTCTCTCTCTCTCTCTCTTTCTCCCGTTTTTCTATCTTTCTCGCTTTCTTTCATTCTTTTTCGTTCACGGCCGAGATTCCCCTCATCTCGGCCTGACAACCAAAGTGATAATAAGAAAGAAAAGAAGAAAGACGTTCGGAATAACGTGACAAAGTCGATTATGAAGCTCCTCCACAGACACGAAAGAGACTTTTCCTATCTTTTCTTTTTCCCTTCTAGGAATGATAATGAAGGACCATTAAGGTACCGTGATGCATACAAACGAATTTTTCCTAGTTTCTTTTCCGTTATCTATTCAACCTTTTACTGACCACGACGACTATTCTCGATTATTTAGTCACGAACTAAAGCGAACTATTTACTCGTCACCGTCACCAATTCAATTTCATTCTTATTTTATAATTAACTGTATTTATCCTTCTTCTTTTTTTTCCTATTTTTATTAATTATTATAAAGCCAATCTTTTTCTAGTAAATATTGTATAAATAGATTTTCGTAATTAATACAGTTAATTTTAAATGTTCTAACGATTGAGAAACCATGATCTCAATGAATAATATATTCTAAGTCGTAAGTTTAGGAATTATACAGGATGAGCAAAAAGCATCAAGGTTCAACATAGTTAGGTATTAATCGAACGGTTCGTCGTGTTCCTAACTCAATCGGCTGATGTACTTGGAAAGTACAAAGGACTGTTTGTAGAAACGTAAAGGGAAGGGAAACTGCCCGTCAGCGATTTGCATATTAGCGTAACGAGACTCTCTCTTTCTCTCTCTCTCTCTCTCTCTCTTAGTCATGTCAACTGGATCCGATTGCACGGTTTGTGGCTGCTGTTTGCCCAATAAAATTATTTCGTTCTTTTGCATATATCCTCTCTCATACATAGAATCATAGGCAGAATTATATATGTAACTATATGTATACATGTATATATATTTATCTATCTGTTTAGACAAGACACTGTTGAAGTTTAAAAAATGAAGAAAAAAAAAGAAATGTAGGATGATACTGCTTGGAATGAAGGCAATCGACATTGTACGAGATTAGAAATCTAACGAGACGACGGTTTTATTTCGAACGTTTATACGGATTAACCAGTTAATAAGCATTTTATTTTCTCGCTTTGAACAAAAAAAAACTGGTGTGTGTACTTATGTACGCACGTAAGAAGTTATACTTTTTTTGCGTACCAAAACAAACATAACCTCAATAATCTCAAAAATAACTTTAAAAAAAAAGAAAGGAAACATATTTTCAATCGATCGATATATTACATATATAAGAAAGAATACAAAACAAAAAAAAAACAAAAATATCAAAATATAGATATCAGTCCACACTAAATATAAGGGAGATATATCGAATTATTTTATGCGTCAACGGCCATGGCGCTGCGATAGCATTGTTTCTCGCTCGATCATTTAAGTCAAGCAGCGCTGAGTACAATTAGTACTTGGATGGGTGACCCGCTTGAGAAAAAATGGGAAGAAGAAGAGAAGACAACTTCATGCCGTATACTTGAAATCGCTTTGCCGCGCGTCGTAAATACCCGACAAACTTCATGGTGTCGTTTTTACAGACGCTCCGAACAAAATCACTCCCATTACATTTTCCCAAACGCGCCAAAAGAAGTATAACTTCAAAAAAATACAATAGAACTATCTCGAGGAACTTTACATGTGGACAACAAAACCATGAATGTATGGACATATCATTTATTCTTTCTTTCTTTCTGTCTCATTCTCCTATTCGATTTCCGAAATATATATCGATGATCTCAAACAAGGAGAGGAAGCTACGATGATCATATAATGCATAGACGTTAGCTATCCTAGTTCAATAGGTAGGTCTGTTTGTCTAGTACTATCTATCTAGTAGTGCTTGTTCGATCATAGTGTGCTCGTTAACGATGGTATTGATTCGCTCACTTTCCTGCGAAACTGCATTGCCCCGAGCACGATTTCGACAGATCATATTGATACGTATGTGATTAGATCGACTACGTTCGTTGGATGTTGACGTATAACGAAAGAAAGATTTTCCCTTTAAATTATTTTCCCTTTTTAAATCGAAAATACATTTCAAAAGTATACCACGTAGTAAATCTTGTAAAAAAAAAGAAAAACGCACGAAATCTTAAAAATCAATTTCTGTAACTTCTTTCATCTTAGCTTACATACGATCGAGAGAAAAATTCTTACAAAAAGTATTCGAAAAAAAAAAAAAAAGAAAAAAGAGAAAAAATATCGAACCCTTTAGAAAAATAAATAAAAAATATTCAAGAGGAGAGATAGACGGGTGGGATCGAAAAAAAACAAAAAAGGGCCGTGTACTTGTTAGAACCTTATTAAGTACTTCGACCCTCGACCCCAATGTCGTCGTAGAACTGAATAAAAGAAGCAACCCGCGACACCATTTTTACGAGCTGCGCTCGTTTCTCTCAACTCCTCCACTTTCTTTTTCTCCCCATCTCGTTTCACTTTTTCTCTATATCGTAGTCAGCCACGAGAAACGTCGAGCGTCAACTTTGCCAAACCGATGCGGTTTCTCGTTCGTATATTTTCCATTCACTTCTATCACTACCATTACCACCACCCCCTCATCACTCCATCATCTAGCCAGTAGCGGCAGTAGTCACGCTGGAACCCCATCACCATCGTTACGTAGTTTTCTCTTTTCCTATCTATCTATTTATCTATCTATCTATCTCTTTCTCTCTTTTTTCTTTGCCCGTTCATCCTTTTTGTTTTATTGTTAGCGTTCGCAATTTATTCGAGCAATTCGCGTCCTTCCGCATGCTCGTCCATAAAAGTCGTAACACCAGGGCAATCGTGTCCAACGAATCGTTTTCGTCCGCTCGATCGCGTACACGACGAGGATTTCGAGGTAGCACGCGGAAATGCGCGAAAATACTTTTCTACGTGTGTGCATCGCGATCGATAGAAAACGACGACGAGTCTCCTCCGTTTCCGTTCGATTCAATCGACATGGAAGGAACGAGAATGAGAGAAAGAGAAAGAGAGAAAAGGACTGATGACAAATGAAGGAAAAGGGTTCCAGTGGAAATCGAAATTTGCTTTATTGGTGAACGCGCTTGCGATAACGGAGAACGATTTGTTGACTCGAAGGAAGCAAAGGTTAGATTAATGGATCGCTTGCTATTGAGGATGATAGAGATCGAAAGATTTAGAAGATGAAAGAGAGAAAGGGATAGAGAGATAGTCTAAGAATCACCAGGAAACGTTTAATAGAGAAGAATCAAAGACAGTTGCAAAGAATTCCCCGAGAATTTCGGTTCGATAAACTCTACGACCTTTAACGTTCCCTGATTGCGTTAGAGTTCACTATTCGAGAAAAATGAAAAAAATTAAGGTACACAAGAAAGACTGTGAGTAAGAAAGAAAGAAAAAAAGAGAAAAAGAGAGAGAGAGACGATGAATCTTACGTTCAACAAGATTACGATGCTCCACATATAGAATCTTTTTTTTCTTACTTCTGAATACTTCAAGAATGTGTGATCAAAAAGCTAACTCACATCCTCGATAAAAATCTCATATATCCAAACCCTTAGAAAAAGTCATACTTTCCATCACCATAACGCGGACTCACCCGAAAACTTTCGGTTATTCTGGACTTAGGTACTTTTACGATGTGCTCTCTTTAAAGGGCACAACGTGTTCGGAATCTTTACGATACGATAAGATCCACACGTTTAACGAGCATAATACTTTTATCGGAAATTCAGCGATTTTTCAAAATACTTCCCTTTTGATAGATCGATTAACGATTAAAATATATCGAGAAGCTTATCTATTCGTATAATATTATTTTAACACGGAAATACGAGTGCCAGCATTATCGAAGTATTACTTACTTACGATTATTTATCGTAATCGTCAAAATTATTACAAAGTATATTTACATTCGCGTCTCTGAGTAATTTAACGTCAAAGGAAGAAAAATTCTCTTTTTTTTTTCTATTTTTTTTTTTATTATACTTTTCCTTATTTTTCTTTTTGTCTACTTTTTTTTTTAGCTGCTTTCTTTTTTTTCTTTCTTTTCACTTTATTATTTTGTTTTGTTTTAAGCTCCAACACACTGATTACGTTACCTTCGTCGGTTATCCAAGATGATTCCTATGGAAACACCAAAACCAAAATTTCCAATCACATTTAACTGAATTCAACCGCACTAAAAGAAAGACATTTAAACAAAAAGAACGAATATATATTATTTATAGTTATATAGACGAAAATAAGAAAGAAAAAGAAAGTGTAAAATACGTAGAACACTTTCTCGATCGTTCATCCGTTAGATCGTCGAACACTCAAATCTTTCAGGCTCATCGTTTCTCTTCCAGTTCTTTTCAAAGCTCGTTCCTCACTATTTCCTCGCACAATCCTTTCCTCTCTGCCTGTCTGTCTGTTTGTTTGTCTGTTTCTCACTTTCTCTCTCTTAGTTTCTATTTTCCTCTCTCTCTCTCTCTCTCTTCCTCTCACTTGGCTTAAAACGTCCTACGAAATTCACAGCTCTTCGATTATTCTCCACCGGGAATTAGCATTCGTGTGCGAATCCTGCACGCTCGTTTCCCGTTTAACGAGCGAACCCGAACAAAATATACGATGCCAGAGCCCGTCGAACGCGAGCCGAATCCAATATGCAAAATAACACACTGCACAGTTTCCTGATCCCTGTATAAATCCAAATTGTTAATAGAACTCAAACGGTAAGTAGAGCTTTGAACTGAGCTCCAAACTTAACGTAACTAAAAATCAGTACATATATGCTAACACATACACGTATTATGTATTTTATATTTGGTATATATACGTATACAAAAGTGTTGTATAAGTGAAAGTATACTTGTTAAGTCACAGGATTCGTACTCGATGATAAAATAAATACACGCGTATTTTTCTTTAATCCTTGTAACATATACATGTGTCTATCACAATATTCTTCTTTCTTGTTTTCTTTGTTTTCTTTTTTCTATATTTTAAACGACGCTTTTACTACAGATGGATGGAATACAGTCGGTCGAAACTCGTTTGGCACTATACCACGGAACCACCACAACTTACACTACTATTTCCTCAGACATCCGTTTTTACGTCATCGAATCTTCGTGACAACGATATATATGTATCCGTATCGTTGGCGAGTAATGTAGTACACGTTAAATCATACATGCACGAACAGCACGAGGAATTAAGGGAGGAAAAATAAAAGACGAGCTTTAAACAAAGCACTCCGTTAGTTCCTCTCTCTTTCCTTCTTTCTCTCTCCCTTTGAATCCCTTTTAAAAAACATGTCAGATATATATGTATAGATCAAAAGAACGGTTAAAATCACATGTGGTTAGAGAAAGAAAAGAAAGAATACAAATATACAAAAAAAAAGAATCCCAAAATAAAAGAATAACAAAAGATAAATGATTCGTGTACAAAAGAGTTGTGACGATAAAAAAGAAAAAAAACAGAAAAAACTGTATATCCAAATCCACCAAGCAATGCTACGAAACTTTATATCCCAACGTTATCATCCATAACGACACATCTAACCATCGTAAATTCGAATCCAACACTCGACAGCACGTAACATGTCTATCTTGCAGATGAACGAATGATAAACAGTGACCAAAAAAAGGGTAGCAGTAAACTTAAACTTAGAAGAAGAAGAAGAAGAAGAAGAGGAAGATGATGATGATGATGATGATGATGATGATATTCTTCTAGCCTTGTTAGAAGAAATTCTAGGAAGAACAACAGCGTTGCGTCTTCTATACTCTTTAATGCTCGTCTACCGGCAAGCAAGTGAAAAATCTCAACGCAAAGTCGGACGGTGATCGTAGTGGCGCGCGGCGAGCCACTGACTACTGCCTCCTCCAATTCCACGCCTTTCCCTCTCTTCTCTTCTCCCCTCTTTGGTAACACAGTCACCCTTCGGCGGCGCAAACGCCAGCCTCCCTGCTTGCCTGCCTGCGTTCACCTATACATACACCCCCACCACCCTTTTCCATCTACTCATCCACCCCCTACCATGCTATAGGATTCACCAGACTGACTGTGTTTCACAACTTCTCCTTCCCCATTCCTATCACTCTCTCTCTTTCACTCATTCGACCACTAGCATCTCTCGATTCCTCTTTCCAACCCTCCCCACTTCTCTTACACACACACACACACATACACACATAACTTCTACACCCTGTCCTCCTCCCACAACCACCCCCTCACGCTCCATTGGCGATCCGAACCGCTTTCTGCACCGTCTGAGCTCGTAATTGTTTCGTGTTCTCGCCCGTTTGTGTTCTTCTTCTTCTTCCAACATTGCACACGGATCCTTCTTCAAAGACAAAACGTTACTAAAATTCCGTGAAGCCAAACTTGTGTCCTCCATTCCATCTACCAGTCTACGAGAAAAGTTAACACTCCCTCTTTCAATGTTCGGCCACATGCTGGATTCGTTCGTAGGAAAGAAAAAAGAAAATGATCGTTAAATTTCCTTACAAGAATTATCTCCTATCAAATTTCGAATGGTTCTTTTTTCTGTTTTCTTTTTTCGGGGGACCTTAATTTACATTTTTTGGTCTTCGTATATTTACGTATATCTCTGTTTGTTCGCAATCTCAATGTGATTTTATTTTATTTTTAATTTTCTCCCATGTAGTACAAATCGTGTATTTGGATGGGGAGGGGGGAGAGGTAAGGAGGGTTTATAATTAATCGCAGTTTAATATATTTTTGTTCTTCTTTTCCTTTTGTTTATCGTATCGTCAAATATAAGCTCTAGTATTAGTATTTGTGATTTTATTATAACTGTGCGTACTAACTTTAAACCCGTCGGTTTGGTTAAATTTTGTTTATAGCGACGTTAACAATGGTCGCTTTGTTTTACATTCGCACTATCCGTTTCTTGAGTTTCCAAGGTTTATCAAGAAGCAAAATGCATCAAAAACTTTTGAAACAGTATTGGGAGAACTGTGTGCGAAAGTATAATGACTATTGTTAACGTCACGATAAATAAAATGCAATCAACTAGCTGTGTTGAAACCTGTGCGACTGTGATAAAAGGAACATTACGAATACTAATGTACGGACATTTGACAATAAAAACAATTGTAAAAAAAGAAATATTGCAATGACACTTTTTGGATTATTATTGACTCACTTTCGTATAATGTTCGATTTTAAAGAACCAAATCATTAAATATCTCTCGTTTATTTATATTTGTTAACAATATAACATTATTATTTATTAATATTATCTATATTATATTTATATCACAAATGCATCTTACGAAAACTATGTATTTCCGATATATCCGAATTTACACGTATAGTTTCGATGATAATTACAAAAAAAGAAAAAGAAAATGAACTTTCTAACGATAATCTAAGTAAGAGCTAACGCGTCATAATAATTTATTTGTCAATGTTCCACGATAGATATAAACTAGATAAGATAAATAAATAGAAAATAATAAAAAAAGAAGAAAATAATATCGTTTTATTTTGTGTTCGAAAAGCTATTAAATCGAAACGATGATCGTTTAATAAAATTGACGAAAAATTCACACGCATACACTTGGATAACTTGGGTGAGAAATATTTTTTTTAACGTTTCGTGATTAAAAAAAAAAAGAAAAAATATAATAACAGTAAGAAAACTATATTACGTATATAGTTTTTGGTGAAAAAAAAATCTCATAAAAATAAATCTAGACGATGCTGTCTAACAACAAGAACGCAAATTCATCCCACACGTCAGTTGGATAGGTTGGGTGTAAATTACCTTCGAAACCACTGTTTTCGTCAGGCATGGTAAAGAGAACGGACAGAGTTTCGAACAAAGACATGAAGTAATAAAATAAATTGCAGCACTTAGCGCGTGGATAGGGATGGTAAATTCATTGTGGTAGGAGTAGGTGTAAAGGATGAGGAGTCGACACAGTGTCATGGGTTCTGAGTTACTCTTCTCTTGTCCCTACGTTTGCCAGGGAAGGCAACGGACCGAGACGAACTTTGCCAATATTTCGACTTCCTCTACTTCGTTCGTACATTATGTTTTATAACTACATTTTTGTATTCTTCAATTTATTTTTTGTTTTTTTCAAGTTGTCTTTATTTTTTATAGTCTTTATTTTCTTTGTTGTTTTTATTTTTTCTTGTTGTATTTATTATATTAATGAACTGGTACGATATCGTATAATGTTAAACGTTTGTTCACGTTTGCTTTTACCATTGAATAATTTATCTCTTAAAAGTTTATCATTCACAACTGAACACCGGTTATTTAAATTTCTAAGAACAATTTATGAGCTGAAGATTTTTTGTTTTGTTTTTATTTGATACATTATTCATACGGCTTTATATTAACACGCATTTAAATTATTTAACATTGTTCCTGTAAAATCGATAAAACACTAACAAATAAAATAATATATATATGATCGTTCTTTTTTAAAAAATTATATACGAGTCCTCATCGTGATCTTTACAACACAAAACATATAGTCAACACAAAGCTTCCCAGAAGCCAGTTTAATCTCTAGTGATCTCTTCTCGCACGAAGTACCGTCAACTGAAGGTTCTCGATACATCCCTTTGGTAACTAGAAGGATTTGCTAGTAATTTCATCAGGTCCCAACATTTCATCCCTTAATCCTGATTACCGCTTATTGATGAAAGCTGAAAACTTAGTTAACGATAGATAATAATTTATAGATTATATACAAAGATAATCACGCACGCGCGCACCAAAGAATTTAAATTCATTAATTAAATAAAAACAAAAAACATTTAATTATCGACTGTAAGTTATCTCATAAAAAAAAAAAACTGGTGTGTGTACTTATGTACGCACGTAAGAAGTTATACTTCTTTGCCGTACCAAAACGAACATAACCTCAATAACCTCAAAAATAACTTCAAAAAAAACTTCAAAGAAAAATAATTATTATATATATATATATATAAGAAAGAATAAAAAAAAGATAAAGAAAATATCAAAATATAGATATCAGTCCACACTAAATATAAGAGAGATATATCGAATTACTTCATGCGTCAACAGCCATGGCGCGATTACAGCATTAGTTCTCGCTCGATTATTTAAGTCAAGCAGCGCTGAGTACGATTAGTATTTGGATGGGTGGTGACCCGCTTGAGAAAAAAAGGGGAAGAAGAAAAGAAGACAACTTCATGTCGTATACTTGAAATCGTTTTGCCGCGCGTCATAAATACCGACAAACTTCATGGTGTCATTTTTCCAGACGCTCGGAACAAAATCACTCCCCATTACATTTTTCCCAACGTGCCAAAAAAAGTATAACTTCAAAAATCGAGCGGTAACAAATCATGGGGATTCGTGATGACCAAGCAATAATAGGACCCTTTCTCTTCTCAAATTTATTCTATTGCATTTCGTATTCGACTAGAAAATTATTTAATTTAGTTTCAAACGTTTGTTCATGTGACTACCGAAAGTACAAAAATGCAAAAATCGTGAAAAGTGTCACGTGAGACAACCCTTATACATATATACATATATACATATATACATATATACATATATATATATATATATATGCATGTATAATATACAAGCGTAAAACTAAAATGAGAGCAAAGATCGTATACACTCGACTAGAAAATTTGAGAATATTAGTCCGATATGTTGTCTGTGTTTTGTTCGTAGATAGAATGAGCAAGTGAGAAAGAGCGAAAGAGAAATGGTGAGGAAAGAGAGAGAAAGAGAAAGAAAGATAGTTAAGGGACAATACATAGGTAGCTACGAAACTGGCCATTCGTTATCTTCCATTTACGGTCGTATAAAGTAACAACGTAGGAGAGAAAGAGAAAGAGAGAGCTGTTTTCAGGCTAGATACACGTAACACCAGACAAAAGCATAGGTAATAGCGTTGAGGGCTAAACATACTAACGAATATAATGAACGTATGGAATCATGTCGTGTCTTGTGATAGTACCATCTCTTTTCTCTCTTTACTCTCTCTCACTTTCTTTCTCTCTCTCTCTCTCTCTCTATATATATATATATATCTCTTTTTTCTCCTTTCTTTCTTTTTATACCATTTATACAACTTCTATGCTCGTGTTATTCGAGACGATGGAGGGAAAAACCATGATAGATATTCTTGATAGACGAATTCGTTTAACAAGCACACAACATGTTCAGATGTTCAGTTTTTTTCTTATGCATTAACGTAATTGTGTCATCGTTTCGTCGTATATTACATTCAACAGATAAATTCTTACTTCTCTTTAATATCTCCATTTTTATGCGTAAATCGTATATATCAACTCGTGTTACAATATAAATTCGAAGAAACATTTCTTTGATTTGTAAGAAAAATGATTATCAATATTTTATTTTTCGGAAATGAACTATGTTAATTATGAGATACCTTGGAATGACATTTTTTAAAGTCCTATTTAATTAATCCAAACTAATCCAAGTTTGGATTAATTGCGATAACTTATTCGGCAATTTATCAAAAAACTTTCTCACATAATAACTGTATCTATATGAAATTATATAAAAATATAAAATGACAGTATAAGCGGGAAGAATAATTTAATAATAATAATATTATATTTCATATTGTATAATACATTATATTATACATAATAGAAAATTAAAATAAATTTGTTTATTAACAAGTTTAATGTTTAATGTTTAATATCAATTTTGCTTGATATTTTTCTTTAAATAGGTCTTCTTGTAAAAATCGTAAAACAAAAAGAAATTAGTGACATAGTTAAAGACTATAAAAGAAGCGCTTATCTTATTTACTTTACAGCTCGGCAAGAACCCTTGGAGGTTATGAGCAGCCAAAAGTATGAATTGTGTCTGTTAATAAAAAATCAAATTGATGATATTCCTCAATGTTATCGGAATTCCTTTAAAACTTCATTGTAATTAAATTGATTTTAAAATCGAGTACTCACCATTTGCATAATTGTAATCCAATGTTTATATTTACTGACGATAATTCGAATTTTTCCTTCAAACGAACTAAAAAAGTAGTAAATGTACATAATTACATGAACAGAACAATTAACTAAAGGTATAACAAGAGCCATTCCATCAATATTATTTTTTCCCAAAATCCACCCAATCAACAAAGTTGATATATGATGATACAAATGTAAAAACGAAATTTGTTTTTCTTTCTTTCGTAATATAAATATTGCTGTTTCCAACATGTCCATCATTTTGGAGATTATAGCAAGCCAACCAGCTATTAAAAACTATACAAAGAAAAATGTTTTTTATTATTCGTTCTATTACTTAATTTGTTGAAATAAATCTCAAATAATACCTCCTCATGTCCAGGAAATGATTCGTAAGTAATAGGAACGCAATATATCCATATTCTTGTATACCAACCGCCTTTTATGAATTTGTATACAATAACACTATTAATAACAATTTGAGAAATATTGTAAATTCTGATAAACGTTTTCAACGAATATGGCTTTCTGTTTTTCATAAATCTAGGACCACATACAAAAACGAAGTAAAAATATCCAAATAAGACAAATCCTACTGGAAATGGATTATTAAATAATATCCAATCTTGTATGCGTGGATCTGAAAATGAAATGATTATTGATCAAAATCTTTTCTATTTTAAAATTGCATTTGTTATGTTTTAATAATTAGAAAAAAAAAAAGATTCTTCGTTAAAAGACGAAAAAGGTTAACAATTTACAATTAAACTTTTTTTTTATAAGTAAATTAAATATTATATCTTACCGTCGCATGCGACTAATGCATGTAAAACACTGTTTAATATATCCATTTTAAAGTAAGGTAACAAAACTTATCGTAATTAAATAAACTTTTGAAAAAAGTTGTTTCGAAATATCCACTTTTTATAAGAAGAATATTGTCTATTAGAAAGATTATAAGGAACTAAAGTATTTTTCTTGAAGTAAAAGAGACAATCGCTTCTCCTACTCTCACATATTGAGTTTGTAAACCCCACCACAAGAGTTATGAAATGCCGTTTCTATGTTTACATACAATACGTCTCTTACGTCAGCTATATGATTATTTAGTTTGGTTTATTCTCACATAGATTATTTTGCTTATTCGTAGGAGTGAATAAGGTTGAACGCATAAGCGTTTCCGTAAAAATGAGAAACTTTAAAACTATGTATTTGATGGAATGTTAATATGTGAATGGTAGATGACTTTTCGTTTAAAATTCGTCACGATGAAAAGTATCAAAGAAATTTCTCACTTCGGTCATACTCAAATTTAGGGAGGGGGGGGGCTAATTAGTAACAGGACACAAGAATACAAAAAATAAAATAAGCAAAGAAAAAGAAAAGTAAACCCATTATTTTGTATTTATATCTTTCTTTTTCTTCTTCTTTCTTCATTTCTTCAAATAATGATTTATTTTACATGATTTATTTTTTTATTTATATAGTTATATATATATGTAAATATATATATTCAATATATGAATTAAGTAGAATATTTCACCAAATAATAAAATTATTATATTCCTATGATTAGTTTTATATGTATATTTCATATTATTATTATTATTATTATTTATTTTTTCAAATTCAATTTTATCAGATTCATTTATTTTTCCTTTTAGGAATTTTGTAATTATCTTGATAAAAATTTATGAACAATATTAGATTGATGAAAATATTTAAAGTACAAATAAAAGCTTGATATTTTGGTACATCGCAACCAGTTAGAAGAATATGGGAGATGAATAATATCAATATAATTAGTTGTACCTATAAAAAAAAATCATATCAATGAGGTATATATATATATTCATATTAAAAAGAAAATATATATATATACATATATAAAATATAAAAAAATAAATTTTCGTGCTTAATCGTTACATTCCTAACTTACTATTTGGATAACAGTAAGTATTGATTTATACGGATTGATCAACTTTTGCACTTTCGGACCCAACGAAGATAGAAAATAATATCCATACATTATGACGTGTACGCTACAATTTACAATTGGCAAAGTAGAAGTTATTCCACATGCGTAATATCTCATACCGTTCCATGTTAAAAGGACCGTTGATACATGATGATAAACGTGCAAAAATGATATTTGACGACTCTTTTTTCGCAATATGAAAATTCCCGTTTCGATAAGTTCAATGACTTTCAATAGTAGCGTATACCATATTGCAGCGGCTATCTAAAAAATACAAATTTATTTATAGAAATGTTAATCCGCGATTTTTGACGAAATTTTTCAAAAATTTCTCTCAAATGCGCATCGAATATATAACACCATTACTTTCAGATAAAATACAAAAATGATCTTGAAAAGGAAAATTATATTGGATATCTCAAAAGTAGCTATGACGAATTGAACAATTATACATTTATTTGTTGAAATCATGAAACCGTATTTTTTCTTCTTTTCTTTAATAATACTTTCACTGGAGATTCATATCTTGAAATGAAAAATCAAATATTAATAAAATTGATCTTTTGTCTTATGTAAATAAAACTTTTTAAACGTTTTGTATTATTATAATACCTTCATAGATTTATAATCTGTATTATATGTAAATGGTACACAATAAAAAAATATATCTTCTAACCAGCCTCCATCGAAAAACATATGTATTATAGTAGCGTTAGCTACTATTTGAAATAAATTATAACATCGAATAAATGTCTTCAAAGAGTATGCCGGTCTATTTTTCATATACTTAGGACCAGCATATAAAAATATGGTATAAATTAGTAAGAGAACTGGTATTGTAGATGTATCAACCATTGGCCATGATTTAACTCGTTGGTCTGAAAAATTAAATTAATTATTACGTTTTTATCGATTCATCGACAATTTTATTGAAAAAGGAGATTAATATAATATATATTTCAATTTTACCTAGATTTTCTGATAAACTATTGTACATCTTCATGAAATTCATTTTTAACAAAATTTAATACGATCACTCAAAAACTAAAAAATATAATAACACTTTATTATCGAATGGAAAGTTGTAAAATTCGTGGAGAGTACTATTCAACGACAACATCGAAAGTAAAACTAAAAGAAAAAGTAAAAAACTTGATACAAAACGCCTGGTAAGTTAATTTACAAATTATATTCAGCATGATTATTTATAAGTTTTCTTTCTCTTAGATTCTAGACGTCATTACTATATGATAATGACTAGCAAACAAATGTTTCTACGTGGTTACATTTTATACTTATTACAAAGTATTGGATTTAAACATGACCGTTAAAGATCTATTCAACTATCGAACGTTATTTAAATTAAATAAATTTAAATAATCGAACGAATATTTAAATTTTATTATCTAATACAAGTATTAAGATTACAAAATATTCGAGCACAATATATTCGATTACAATATATTCGATAATATATTACAAAATATATCGAATAATTTTGAAAAAAGAAAAGAAATCATAGATTCGAATAAATACATGGTATCTAACATAAGATGATAAATACAAACCATGATTACCACGATGATATACAAAAATATAATGGAATATATTTGGAATTTAGCACATTGTGAAATTCGTGTTTATTCATTTATAAAATAATAGAATATTTGCCTATGTTGTTTCCTGGTCATTAATAAAAGAAGAGATGACATAACAGTTTCATAGACTCTATTACATTTCATATAACGACAATATGATGTGAACATTTTTCAAGTAATCAACTGATGAAAAAAATATAAATCAGAATAACTTTTACAATTCATTTCGAAACGTTTAAATATACGCGTAGGAAAATTCTCGAAATATACCGCGTAAGCGTTTGGACTAAATGCTAAAAGATAATTTACCAATATTATAATATTTATAATCTAAATTATTATGATAATTTATTACGATAAACTTTGTTATAATATCCGTAATGAAAATAAAACTTTTTTTTTTTTTTTTAATTTTCACGCTTACCTCGGAAAAGGTCTAAGTCCAATCCATCATTGCTTAGTCATGCGAATATAAATTTTAAAATAATTCAAAGCATAATTAAAGATAAAATACCAAGTACAAAAAAATACGAATAAATGAAATTTTACATACATTTGCATCACCATTCATTATTTATTACAAAATACAATGGTATAATAACAATAACGAAGTATGTTCACGTGATCTTTACCTTAATCATTCTTTCTATTGTATATCGCTAATGTCGGTCATCGAATCAATGTTGGTTACGGTTAGGTAATACGATTATTACGATCGGAAATGACTATGGACTTTTTTAATGTCTATTTAAAATCCACGCATATTTTCTTGTAAAATTTTCCAAACCGATATAATAGTTCGCACCCACCTCCCACTTTTGGCCGTGCTATTTTGGTGAAGAAGTTTGGCCGAACTTCCGAAAGCGTGTTCGTTCTATTCTCATACCGAACGATCTCTTTGAGAACGAACAACGAATTATTCATTGTTACGACACAAGGACAACCCCGTTTCCACCACCACTCTCTCCTTAAAGACGCAAACTAGACAAATTTACTATTATAATTATACTTGTATTCAATAATATATATATTATTTGTACGATCGGAAACGATCGTAAATTCTTAACACGTATTTGAAGTTCGCGCCTTAGTCCTATTGGCAGTTTTGAAGCGTTAATGTTCACACCACCCCTCCCCCACCATTCGTACCCCCACTACGTACACCCTGCTGAGCCCATTGGCTAAGACACTCATCCTATTCTTCCAATGAACGCCTACGACAACATATCATACAAGACGATCAAGAACCGACGAAGAACCGATTAAGAACGGACAAAGAAAGTTAAGTACTATTATCCTTTTATATTACCACCAAACTGACAAGAAGTAAAGTAAACGAAATGTAAGCACTATTTATACTTTTATAGACAAGCGAGAGGTAAGATTTATTATTGTATTTAGCGAGAATGGCAATCGAACGAGAAGTGAGCCACGTGTCCAACCTTATGTTGGACGCCATTACTTTATATCCCAATCAACAACCAGGGTTTTTATGCCGCAAGGCTTTTCCTTGACGTTCTAATAAAGTATTATACTTTCTATTGACTCAATCACCTGTTTTATTTCTTATTTTAATTTAATCCTTTATTTTCCTCATCATTAGCTTATAACAATCACCGAAGGACTCCATGTTGGAGAAATCTACGTACAATATATTCTTCTTCTTCTTCTTCATTCTTTAGTTTAGGCAAATTGCCTGTTTCGTAACGACGTTTTTCTGCCTATTGCACTGTTAAATTGTCGCACCATCTTTTTTGTGGTATATTATATTTTATGGTTAATATATATATAGTCGCCTGATGTATGTCCGAAATAATATAAGAATAAAATCAAATATTCGGTCTTTTACCGACGTATTTGGTATGTGTTGACAAGCTACTATGTGAATTTTAACATTCTCCAATTTCGGTAACACAAATATAAGTCAATTATATTATTATAATATTTTTCTAAAATTTGACAACATAAAACAATACCTTTGGCTCGATGTTAACTAGCATGTACTACTAGCATTGAAATACTACGTATGACAACTAAATTCGGCACAATTACAACGGACTAAAAAAAGTTTGGCACGAGTGACATTTCATACTTTGCATACTCCTCATCTTATATTCATACATACATATATATATATATATATATATAAGGGATTTTATGCCTAAAAGCTTTTCCTTTAACGAACCAATAAAATCTTCTAATACTATTGGTTCAATCGCATTTCTGATGTCATTTAATTAATCCTTGTTTTTATTAACCAACATAACACACCTATATCTGAATCAACGGGGTAGGAGGACTCTATGTTTGAGACATCTCGAACGTACGTACATACGTACGTAATATCACGATATGTAGGAAAGAATTCATGCTGTTCGAAAAGATTGGATTTTTACTGGAAAATCGAAGTCGCACGATATCATAGACCAAACTGTTTCCCTCTCCATGCTATATTTGTCTTCTTCCGCGATACACGTATGCAATACGCGTCGTAACACCACCATCACCACCATAACTAAAATCATCGCTACGACTACTACTACTACTACTACTATCGCGTATATACTACCGGTAAAAAAGCTATTTTTCCTGTCAGTAAGAAATCCGAGCGAGAATTTTTTCGCATCGCGCGATATTTCTTGACAGGCTTATTTTTCTCCTGGCATCGTAGAAAGACGAAGGAAAACGGTGAGATGAGCTTTTGCATCGTTTCGAGCTTATCGCGTCTATTCAAGAACGACGAGGACAACGAAAAATAATGCACGCAAGGGCGAGGGGCGGTGGCGGCGCCGGCGGGGGGAAAGGAACGAACGAAAAAGAAAAGAACGAAGGGTAGCATCTCGTTATGCAACTCGTCGCAGTGCTTGAACCTTTTTTTTCCCATTTTTTTCTTTATAAATTTTACTTCGACTCCCAAGTTTTTGAGTTATGCGCACAAAAATTGTTTACTTACGAATATTGAATTGAAGATTTTTTTCTTTTTTTTTTTTCTCTTTTTTTCTTGCTTTATTACATTGTAAGGAAAGATGTTCTTTCAATTAAAATACAAGAAAATTGATTAAATATAAGTATTTTATTAAATTCTATAATCACGTATATTATTATATCATCCTGTGACAATAAAATAAAGAACAAAATCTTTTTAAATCTTACACAATCGATGTAAAATGTTTGAAGTATTCTTCCTACAGTAAAAAGTAGATCCTAAATAAATATAAAAAATTTGAACTTGCATATACACGCAGCGTGTTATTTAAAGTGTCTCTATCATTTTTGTTTAAAAGTTCGATCGAATTAACGTAAGATGTTCACTTTGAAAAGAAAATTATATTAAAATTCGTTTTATTTATTTATAAAAAATATACGCATAAAAACAGACATATATAAAAAAAAAAATATATATATATATATATATTATACATATACATACGTACGTAGATAGGTTCGTTATCGAGGGCTTTCTCGAAAGCATTAGGTGATAATAGAAGATGCACAGAGTGCATTTGCGTCTCACTTTTTCGGCGTTTCTATGTAAAACGAAGCGTGACGTTACTCACCTGAAACAGAAAAGAAAAAATAAAATCGATTTATCCTAGCTGATAAAAGAAGGAAAAAAAAAAAAAAACAAGAAAAGAGGAATCTAGGATACGAACGTCGGAAAAATTCCCCGAACATCCTAGTCTCGTTTCGACGTGAACGTATGAAGCATAGTAGTCGAATATATATATTCTCGCGAGCATAACGCGCTGGAAAATAAAATAAATCAAAAATTGTTCTCGGGTCGTACCTGCCATAGGAAAACGAAGGGATTCTTTTGAGAATCAGATCCCATTGAAAATGGTTCCTATCTGTCGGGTCAGAATTTTTCTCTCATCAACACCTCTTTTATTAGTATTTTCAAATGAATGATTAGTATTTATAATCGAAAAAAAAATCGGCAAGTATAAGTAGAATATAAAACACTGTCTATATTTGAAATGTAACCTCGACAGGTAGCCTTAAAAAACATTAAAACAAAATTTGTTTCGAACCTTTTTTTTTATTCCAATGTATACTCGATCAAAAACAGATCAACTTTTGTTTAAAGTATTTTTTTGACAGGTTATCGCAATTACTTAAAAAATTGTAACTAGAGTTATGTGGGACACCCTGTATATATATTTGCCATTTACTGTCAATATTTACTAAAACTATTTATTTATTTGAATAGTTTACTTTTTATTTGAATATTTAAAAATACTGATCAAACAAATAAAAATAATGAAAGAACGAGCTTTTTTCCATTCGGGCCACGAATGGAATCTTTTCCATTTGAAATATACTCCATCTGTATATGGGTCATATACGACCCATCCGGTTTAAACATAAATCAACTGACAAATTAATCCTGTATGAGACGTGGTAAAAAAAATATCGAAAAGAATTGGAAGATTTGTTGATTGAATATGAAGTGGAAAAACAAGACCATGAGATTTTGTATCATACGTATGGCAGAAAAGACTGAACGTTAACTAAAACTATAATGAGAGAGAGAGAGAGAGAAAGAGAGAAGAAAAAGACAGAAAGAGAGGAAAGATAAAAAAACTTTAATATGTGGTATTCCTACGACGTAAAGTCTGTGCTCTCGAATCGGTAAGGAAATTATTCACGGTCATTTCACAAAAATATAAGCTTTTAACCCTACAGCAGCAGCAGCAGCAGCAGTAGTAATCAAAATCCGCTTCGATTTTGGTCCCGAACGATTCGTCGAACGGCATACAAACCGACGATAGGATTTTAAAACGTTCAGTGGTGAATAAAAGTGTAGCCGGTGGACGAATTTGCCTTTTTCCCATGCCACCTGCCATTTTCGTTATGCGTTTATCCATCGAAAACACACGATCTGTTCTGATTCAACTGTCCGTTCAAATCCTCTCGATAAATTAGATAAGCGTATTTCCAATTTATACGTTTACCAGATAGATTATAATTATTAAATAAATCTTATTATATATATAAAGAAGGAAACATCTGGCTCACTTATATATACAATAATAAAAGTAAAAAAAAAAGAAATTGTAAAAGGAAATTGTAATAAATAAAATTATATTTACTGTTAGATCTGTCAAGCCCGTCGATATATTTCTATTTTGTAAATATTTTTTACATATCTATCAGAATTTTTTATTTCTACGAATGATAAGTAACTACAATAATTTATTTTCGTATATAACGCTTTATCATTTATTTTTCTTTACTTTCATTTCCAACTATTTATTCTGTTCATTAAAATAATTAATAATTAATTAATAATTCAACGTTTTTTCCTCGTCGAAAATAAAATTTTGTTTATTCCTTTTTAACATCTGTAAGGTCAGGCAAGACTGATAGGTTGAATATAATTTATACGAATGACATTTCATTGTTCGCGCGTTCATCATTGAATAAAGTTATTTAAAAATACTTCATTTATAAACTAATCTAAACATTATTTTATTAAGACAATATCAAGTGACGTTTATCAAATTTGCAAATCTTGAATGAACGAAATATATCGTATTATTATTTTATTACGATTAATATTTATTATTAATTATTATTATTTATTTATTAAAACTACGTAAATTATTACAATGTAAAAATTAGTTACATCAACATCGATATCCATTACTATAGAGAAAGACGAAAAATTTCCTAGTAACAACGATTGATTCGCATTTGAATGAAAAGCTTATCGAAATGAAAAAAGACAAAACCTCGCCGCGTTTGTTTTCATAACTAAGATAAGTCCAGTTGCAGTGTTAACAAAATGAAAAAAGAAAGAACAGAAAATTCTCACGAGCCTCGTAAAAGGATACATCTAATTGATTTAAACAAACAAAATAAAAAAACCAATCAAAAATGGAACTTTCGTTATTTTCTGAAAAGAATAAAATTGAGCTTAAAAGAATTTTGCCCCACCACTCATTCATCTATTCATTGATTCATTCATTCATTCGATTTGGATGATAAACGAGAAAAGAAGAGTGGAACGAAGAGACGAGAACGAACCGATAGTAGACGACGTAAGCGCTTTTAGACGAGTGGTAGTAATAACAGGAACAGAACCAATACCAGCACCAATACCAGTATCAATACTATTACAGAGTACTAGTACTAACAGCAACAGCAGGAAGCTTTTGTTTTGTTACAGGGATGTGTGTATGTATGTCTCTCTTTCTCTCTGCTCTACGCGTGTATGTGTGTGTGTGTATGCGTGTGCTAGCTATATTGTATTTTCATATTGTACGTGTCGACTCTCCGCCATTGTCCCAACAGCCAACGACATCGCTTGGCACGGCTGGCCGAGCTACCAACCGCGACAATGACGCATTTACACGTGCAAATGCGAAACTCAGCCGGTACTATTCTCTGCGCAATCAGCGACTGACTTTAAGCTCGTTATGTATTCGATTAAGGTCCGTTCTTGTTTTACCATCTATCCTTTCATGGATCCTCAACGGAAACGACGATGACAACGAGGAAAATGATGACGATGATGATGATGATGATGATAATGATGATGATGATAAAGTTTCTTCCTCGATCTTCCTTCTATGATCATTGATTGGTATATTACACTTTTTTATTTCATTTATTATCGATCATTTGTGATTAAAATATTATTAACCCTTTGCACTCGAGGCCTTTTCGGCCAAATTAAGTAGATATTTTACAGGTACTTTAAAAACATTTATAAACAAACAAGCGTATAGAAATAATAAAATATCATCGGTTTATTCATTTATATGTCGAAAAAAAAACAAACTTTGATAAATACTACACTCCGTAATTAGTTTTGATTGAGTTGACACTTGAAATCAGTCGGGCGCCGTATCGGCGCCGCTCGAGTGCAAAGGGTTAAGATTCTGTAAGCTAATTTTTCATTTCTTCTTTTTGTTTTTTGCTGTATTTTCAACCCACCCACGTGGATTGATAATAGTTAGGACTGTATAAAAAGAAAGAAAGAAAAAAACTAAAAGTGAATTTTTGACCTAACGAAAAATTGTTCTTATGTTTAAACTCAAAACTCTTCAACTCAATCAGATATTATAACTTATATATTATTATGCGTGCTATATATTACTTACAGATAAATTGGACTTAAGAAAAAAAAAAAGATATACAAATGTAAAAATAGAAATAAATAATTTCAAGTAAGTTTAGAATTAAATTTCCTATCGATAATATGAATAAGATAGAAAAAGAAAAAAAACAAGAAGTGTCGCGACATGACGCAACTGTAGTAATGAATTGTATGGCATAGGTCTTCGATATTATTTTGGATTGCAAATATCGTATTCGAAGACGTAGAAGAGACCTTATAGCGCATTTTTGAAGACTGTAATACTGTCACAAACAAAGCCCGAGATTATCTGACAGGTATCGATGCGACGGAACGTTCGGCCGCCAGACTTTCGAAGTGGTGTCGACCGACTAAGTAAACACTCGCGTTCCTACCAAGAAAGACGATTTCCTTTATTTCGAATAAGTTTTTCTCTTGCCTTGACGTGTCACCACCACAGCTTGGTTTTGAGTGAAGTAAAAACTTTGGTCGTGTGCATCGATGGACTATGGATTTTTCTAATATTGGATAATCAATCTAGGGAAGAGATGACGATCATCTTCTCCCTATAAAAACCTTTGCAACAACAGCACGAGAGAACATTTCAAGAAGAGCATTCAAAAAGAATATTTTAACCAGAGCTTTCTACAAGAATCAATCATCAAGCTCAACATCACGAATTTACAAGCAACGTAGTCATCAAACAGTGCGTAACCAGAGCATCGTTCGACACATCACGACTCAACAACGAACAACGCAACAACACACGATATCACATATACATCGGCATTATTTACGATAAATAAATAATACGATAAATAATACCGAGCAAGGCACCGGTACCTCACCTAGAAGAAACCCTTTTATTGACTCAATAAATACGGAACAAAAATATGTCTACGTGCTTGAGTGTGTTACTTTAATAATAATAATATAGCCGTTATATTAATATGGATAATAAAGAAAGTGATTTTTTTATAAAACCATGTTCGATAATATTTTATGTTATCTATGCGATCTAGAAAAAAGATTTGATAAAAAGGAAAAAGAAAATAGAGAGAAAAAGGTGTGGAAAATCAGTGAAGTGGTGGTAGTGGTAGGATAGGAAGCTGGGATTGAATAAAGTTTTCATCGCGTTAGTTGGTACAAAGAATATTTTTCTTAGAAAACGGTCGGTAGAAAGCAAGAAAGAGAAAGAGAGAGAGAGAGAGAGAAAAGGAAAAGCAAAAATATGAGAAAAAGGCGTCGGCGCGAGATAAGACGTTGAGAATCGCCTCGATTTAGTAACGACCACTACAAGGCCGGTCTTCTTATAAAAGAAAACTCGATTACTCGTTTCTCTCGGGGAAACGAGAGTGGAGTTAATAAGATGGATCTCACGAATTTACAACGCTAATAAACTTACTTGATAAGATAGCACCGTCGGATATGCCGATAAATCATATAAATAAAAAGAAAAAAAAAAGAAAAATATCTTCTCTATGTAAATTGAAAAGAAACAAGAAAAAATAGATGGGGTACATAGATGGATATGATTAGATAAATAGAAAAATATATATATACAACAAAATAAAATATTTAAATTTAAAATAAAACTGTTATAACATCGATAATATGATTTCAGATTGAATTGTCTCGTAAAAAAAAAAAGACTGGTGTGTGTACTTATGTACGCACGTAAGAAGTTATACTTCTTTGCCGTACCAAAACGAACATAACCTCAATAACCTCAAACATAACTTCAAAAAAAAACTTAAAAAAAAAAACAATTATTATTATATATATATAAAAAAGAATAAAAAAAAGAAAAAGAAAATATCAAAATATAGATATCAGTCCACACTAAATATAAGAGAGATATATCGAATTACTTCACGCGTCAACAGTCATGGCGCGGTTACAGCATTAGTTCTCGCTTGATCGTTTAAGTAAAGCAGCGCTAAGTACGATTAAGTATTTGGATGGGTGACCCGCTTGAGAAGAAAAGAAGACAACTTCATGCCGTATACTTGAAATCGCTTTGCCGCGCGTCGTAAATACCGACAAACTTCGTGGTGTCGTTCGGAAAAAAATCACTTCCATCACATTTTCCCAAACGCGCCAAAAGAAGTATAACTTCAAAAAAAAACTAAATAAATAAATAAATGGAGAGAGAGAGAGATAGGAAAAAAATGATTTTCGATTTAACATTTACACGTACGCGTGGTAATTAAATACTCAACGAGCCGTGACGTATGTAACGAATTAATATGAAAATAATCTAAAATGATAGGAGAGGAGACGAGTAGAGATCGTTTAAATGTGAAGAAAAACCAAAAAAAAAAATAATCAAATAAAAATAATACGGAAAAGAGATAGAAGAAACAAAAGATCGTTCAGTTCGTTTCTGTTTCGATCGAAACTGAAAAAAATGACCACTTAGTTCGTATTCTATTCCACTCGACGGAGTGGAGGAATTCGTTAATCTTTGACATTTTAATTGTTGAGTCTAAGGTGAAGGAAACCACGTTATATCAGAATGTGAAACACTCCGTGTAAATGAGTAAGAGAGAGACAGAGAGAGAGAGAGAGAGAGGAAGAGAAGTAGGGAAATAGAAATAAAGGGAGGAAACTAGAACTGAAATGAGATCGAGTATGTCTTACTATTTGTCTTGATTGCTTTCTAGTAGATATTTGAATCGATCCGAAAGTGAATAAACATTTCAAACAAACTTTGTGTATGCTATTGGTGGTATACTATTGTAGAATATATACTCTCTAAATATACGATCTCAATGAAAACACAAAGAGATAACTTTCATCTAAAAGTTAAACGACGATTTTCAATATGGCTAAAGATAAAAGAAGATAAAAATATTTTAATAAAAAAAAAAACAAAATAGTAATATATTAACGTATCGAAAATATCTCGAACATTCATTTCATGTTATATATAAAAAAAAAAAAAGAAAGAAAAAAGTAGAAAAGAAATATTAAAAAAAAAATAGTAATAAAGATGATAATAATAATAATAATAATAATAATAATAATAATAAACTTTATTGTCCATACAATAAATCGAACATATCAAAGAGTTAGATAAATATTCAAACTTCGTAGATTTACATAGAACGCGCGGATATATCGAAAAATTCTATTCTACCTGCACTACGTTCGTTCCGATCGCATTTTTAAACGCGAAACGTGAGAATATTTCAAGTGGAAATAATACACGTACATGTATACGTGTATACATATGTATAATACGTATAAAACGAAACATTGTTTCTAGCGTTGGTAACGGGATTTTCTTAGCGTTGCCAGTAAATCGCTTATAGGGATTTCGTATCTAAAATAAGGCGAATCGTTCGTGTAAAACGTCTTACGTCTTATAATATAGTTTTATTTCGTTGTTAAAGAAAAAAAAAAAAAGAAAGAAAAAAAGAAAAAATTTAACACGCGTTAGAATAATGTGTCCCGAGCTGTCATTCGTTTATCAGAAGTACGATGAATTTTCTTACATTTCAATTTTAAATTTATTCTAATAATTGAATATGAATAAAGTTTATTGAATAAATACTGGTTGAGATACAAATTGAATTCGTTAGTCTGTGACATTATCACAAAGTATCGATAACAGAAATGATTCAACAATTAAAATATATTATATTATTATTATAAAATATATTATATTCGTTGTTTAAACAATATTTGTTTGTTCGTTTGTATTTCGGCTTTTTTCCATTGAACTTTTTGGTATTTTGTTTTTATTTTTTTCTTCTATTTTTCTTTTTTTTTAATTCAGATTAGATTTCTACACGTTCCGAAACCAAATATATTTTTCATCGAATATCGTATTCTTCTCGAACTGGTATTTATCGTGTCAGTGTTTCAAAACGTTTTCCGTTTTAACGATATTAATAAATAAATAGACAGTATTTATAATAAAATATTAACAAAGAGCGTCAATATATTGACATCATACTCTGACGCAACTTTATCAACTGACACGATTTATATTTAAACAAAATATTCATATATACTGATAAAACGAATAAAAGTATTTCTTTTTTTTCTTTTGTATTTTATTTATATTCGATTTCTCTACGTTTCCAACGAGAAATATATTTTTCATGAAAATATCGTATTTAGTTTTACTAATTTCTTTTTTTCCTCTTTCCACTTTCTCTCTTTTTTTTTTCCTTTCCTCTCTTCTTTTATTTTTGTTTTATTTATATTTAATTTCTCCACGTATAAAAAAACGTAAATGTCTTTCCCTCTGCGACAAAAAATATTTCATGTTCCCTTATATCGTATTATTTCTATTTAATGACATTTAATTTCTTAGCGTTTCAAAGTGACTAATGTAAGTCAAACAATTTATTCTCCTTAAAAAAAACATCGCGAAGAATAGGCTCTCATTGAATAACTTTCGATTTGTGATGATTTTTTGGTCCTCCTTTATTCTTGAACAAATTTTTATTACAATTTATATTTAATATCTGAAAATATATTAGAAAACAAAAATGTCTTACCAGCTAAGAAATAAGATAAGAAGACCGCAAGGTTGGATTATTAATCGATCGGGAGGAAAATCTAAGCGAAAAAGAGCCGATAAGAGAAAATCTTAATCCTCGTAGAAAAGCTTGAAGAAATTCTCTCATAAATTTGTTCCGCTCGAAGTGCTCGTACGAGATGCGACGCGACGGGTTCCAACGAAGCGAACGAGCGAATCGTTGCTAAGGGATTAAAGGTCGTCGTTCCACCCTTTTCGAAGAGAGACAGAAAGAGAAAGAGAAAGAGAAATAGAAAGAGAGAGAGAAAGAGAGAGAGAACATTCGTAGTACTCGGCACGATGCAGTCTCGACTACTGATAAGAAAAAAAAAAATTACTTGTATGAAAGGAAGGATAGGAAGGATAAAAATAATGAAAGAAATGAGGGAGAGAGAGAAAAAAGACGAAGAAGACAAAATAAAGAAAGAGAGTAGAAGAGAGAGAGAGAGAGAGAGAGAAATTGTACAAGTAAAGCATGTAATAAATTTCCGGAAAATTAAAAGCTAATCTATAGAAATTGGTAGGTTCGTTGGTAACTAATAAGGATACAGGAACGTTAGGTCAACGTAACGATTTTTTCAATTTTTCACGGAAATATATATTTTTAATATCAATATCCAATAGTTATCAGAGTATAGATATAAAAACGAGAAATGAAAAGAATCATTCGCAAAGAGAATTTTATGAAATTCTCGATAGTCAAAGGGAATAAAACAAAAGAACAAATATAGAATAGGAAAGGATTGTTTTTCTTTTCTACCTTATCAATTCCTTTAGCATGATAAATCGTGAAAAACAAATATATGTTTCTATTTAATAAAGGATATTATTTGTTAGGTCAATACAGCCATGATCCAATCCCGTCGTTATTATATTTCAATATTATTATTATATTATTTTATTATACTATATCTTTGGACTTGATATCCCGTTTTATTGGTTAGAAAGACATTTCTCTAGGAACATCTTCTCACGTTTATCCAATACTAACAAAGAGGTCGTGTATTTTTATCGCCTTTCTAAGGTAAGTCAACAGCACACGGTTTTGGTTTTTCCGAAAACGGATCGCCAATCCATTTTATTAACCATCCTCACGTCGCTTGACTTTATTGATCTGATGGGAATCCAGTAATCCAAAATTTTATATTATTTTGTATAAAATTATTACTTTTTACTGAAGAAAATATTCGTATAATATACTGACACAATTAATTTTACAAAATATCGATCGAATCAATTTATATGTATATTGAAAAAAAACAATTATTATTTTCTTTCTCACTTTCTCTACTTGATTATAAATCATCTCATTATTCTCTTATTACAAATGTAATTTTTAATTGATTTAATTTATAAAAATGATCTAATCATTGTGAAACTTCCTCATCTATAACAATGACCGGTAATATCTAAAGAATATTATCATTATTTATTTCCTTCATAAAAACAATTACCATTTGCTTCATTATACTTACAAAATACATCTTTAACCTGTACATTGAAAAATCAATTACAATGATATATATGTGGTGGTAGTGTTAAAGCGTATGGTAGTATGAGTATGCTTGTTTCATGTGTGCATGGGACAAAAAGAATGTTTAAATCAGGGATGTTGAACCAATGACCCACAAATTAGAAACTAACATAAATTTCAACATTAAATCGATTACGTGCGACATCAAAGGTAATTTATATAAAGAAATCCGATGAGAACGCATAAAATGTACGCACTATTCGTTTCTAAATAAAAATAAAATATATTGTTCTCTAACAAATTGACAAAAATCTTATTCTATATTAAGATATATGTTTCTTTTTTCATTAAAAAGAAACATTTAATCACTCACGATAGGAATAAGTATATTATACGAAGTGTCGGTTGATTTAGTATTAATTAATTTACATATAATACAATATATCTATTCTATACACACATTTTCAACACAAATAGTCTTCCATTCTATTTCACTAATCGGATACTAATTATATATAATAATATTTGAATGAAAATCACGGTCTAAAAAAAACAAAGATAATCTTTAAAACGATTCTCTCGAATAATAAAGAAGAAGAAGAAGAAGAAGGGAAAAAGTAACTAGAGAAAAAACAAGAAATAAAGTACTGAAATCTCTTGCTCGAATAGGTGGTCACCGTCGTGCTGGTGCATTTCGATGTCCTACTTCGCGTATGCTCGACCCGCATGCACGACCTTAACTAAATCTCCTGCGTCCACGTAGATCCAACGATAGATCACGTCTACGTACGAAAGAAGAAACGATCGTCGAACGAGAGAGTTACGTCAATGTGGTTTCACCGAGAAGATATGAAGAAAAGGGTGAAAGAGTAAGAAAGAAAGATAAATAGAATAAGAGAGAAAGAGAGAGAGAGAGAGAGAGAAAAAAAGAAAGCAATAGTTCCTCTTCAACCTGCTTGCTTCGAAAGGCAACCTTCCACTGACGTTCGAGGATTTATTTTCTCGTTGAGAAGGATGTTAGAATAGATTCATGGAGCTTATCGATCCAAGAAAGTCGTCGAAACCGTTTTCCACCATCTTTTAACCGTTCTCTTCTTTCGATCTTTTTAATACCACACTATGCTCTTCTTCTTCCACTATCACTACTGTTACCAACACTACAGCGTTCATCACTCAACAATCACTATCATCATCAATAGATATATTTCATTTCTTACCGAGCATCGATGAAATTCATATCGGTCTGTTGAAAAATGAAATTTCAATGGAACTTTCCTTTCTTTTTTCTTTTTTTTTTCTATAATACGAAGATTGGTAATAGAGAACTCATTCGATGAAAATCTTTTTCCCCGAATGAATATTATTTTTGATAAGTAAACAGAAATACAAACAAATTACGATAATATAAAGGATATTTTCTATGATCGTGTTATATGGGTTTTATTATACGTCGAAGATAAGTTGTAATATAACATTTAATATCAAACAATCGTATTTTTTGAAATTGCATTAAAAGAATAATAAGTTAACAAGTAGTTTCAAGTTGCAAACATCGCAATTGTAGCCCAAAGAAAGAAGATTTTCTTAAATCATTTTTAACTATCGTAGGAGATTTCAAGAAAATCGTAATAATAAACAATTTCTTTATGAAAAACGAGATCACATACACAGATTGTTATATACCTCTTTCTTCACGTTACCTTTTTAACATACCAATTAGTTTCATATGGTAAAATAATACGAGAGTAAATATATATATGTAGGATTCGTGAAAAAATTGGGCCGTTGGACAGACTGGACCGGGACTCGAACCCGGATCTTCCGCTTTCCGGGCGACTGCTCTTTAACCAATTGAGCTATCCAGGGCCCACCGTCCAATCTCCTCACGAACGCCTACTTAAGTGTTTGGCCTGGAGGTGCTCGTATCCCATATATATATATTATATTTAATATACCTACGATTGTTCAAATATCATAGTAATATTTGAAATAAATAGTTCTGTTAGCAGTAAATTATACACTGCTAGAGGGAGAAAATTAGGTTCGTAAGTTTTTCATAGTCAATTATACATACATACATACATACATACATACATACATACATACATACATACATACATACGACACAGATGAAACATTCTACCGTTGACTTTATTCATTCTATCTTAGAAAAAACTTTCTTTACTTCTCTCTTCTGTTCACGCGAAAAGAATAAATTAATAAAGCTACCGCTAGTTTTATTAACAAGGACCGCGAGCAATAGGAAAAATGAAGTAGAAAAAATGCACATAAATGTTTTTACTTTGGACGAAGTTTGTTTCTCATTAAACTTAGCTCTACCGATTTTCTCCTTTAGCAGGTAGAGCCAAGTTTCTCCTCGAAAGGCAAAAAGAGAAAAATAAAATAGAAAGGAAAAAAATATATATACATAGGTATGTATTTATATAGAAAGAGATAAGAAATGACGTAGATGAAATGATAAGAATATGGAAGAAAATTTGATTAAAAACTTTGGAACATTCAAATTGAAGTCAATCAAAATGATATTTTAGTCAATCTATGTAGAATGCTAAAAATCACGCAGCACATATACATATATTTTTTAACACCATACTAATTCTATAAAAATGTTATGATAATTAAATAATATTTCTTTAATGTTAAACAATTATTACAATTATAACAAATGATAATGCAATTTTAGGCATACAAAAGAAAACAAGAAAAAGAAAATGAATATGAATCGTTGTTAAATGGTGAATTATTAAAAATACATTGTAAAATAATAAGAAGTAATAACGTATGATCAAATTAAAAATAATGCTACATTATTATATTTTTTTGTAATTTAATTTAAATCAATTTTAAATTACGTAAGAAACGTTATAAGTTTCTTCGCGTAATTTTGGCCGAACGTGTCGAAATTTTGATAAGAATATATTAACTGTTAGTAAGCAGAGAGTAAACAGGAGAGTTCGTAACGAAAGTAAATAAAAGTAATCAATGTAACGTTCCTAATCTAACGTCTCGTTAAAAGCAACGTTCTGAAGAACATAGCAATATTTTTTGATTACGTCGACGGTAAGGCGTGTATGCGTTCGCATACTCCCTTCGGAAAGTTAGAAATTGTGAGCTGTAAACTGTGTTTTATAGCGTGTTGTTCGCCACACGGAGAAAATTTAGAAATATCGTTCCTTATAATGCGACGTATGCGTCTTTGGTGACTCGAAGGTGGAAAGGAGGTGGAAACAAAATAAACGAAGTTGAATTTCTCGAAACGAAGGGAGTATTATTTCTCCCTCCCATTCTCTCTCTCTCTCTCTCTCACTCTCTTTTGATTTTCATCAACGAAGAAACGATATTTTTCTCGGATAAATTTTGTCAACGAGAAATAATAATTATCCTGCGAAGAATAAGGTAAATAATTTCTTTACGTTTTGAATTATTTCATGTTTATTTTCCCAAACAATAATATCTCGCGATATTGTCGCAATACGCGTTAGCGAGTATAAACTATTACTCGAATAACATTTCCTTCTTCGTCGTTTATTAAACCGAAATTAAAAAGAAGAAGAAGAATAAAACAAAATAGAACAAAAACATCTCAATTTATCTCACGAACAAACATATTGTTCCTTTATCTTATCTTTTATATCCTTGTTAAATATTGAACGTTGAGTACAATACGAAACGTCCAAGCACAATCTCTGAGTGTTGTACAAAAACGGATAAAAAAGGGTTAACTAAAAAGACAAAGAGAGAGAGGAAGATAGAAGAAGTTTGAGGGGGTGGGGTGGAGGAAGGAGTTGGAAGGGGGTGGGGTTAGTGGCAGGTTAGGATTGAAGAGGGTTGTTTCCGGATGGGGCATGCCGTAACGACGCTGAAAGTGTCGGAAAAAGACGGAAAACGATGAAGGAAGGAAGAAAAGCAAATACTAAACGCAGACGTTGAAAATGACTTAAAGAAGCACGGAGCTTGGTTAAGAAGATTCAGGAGAGAGAAAAAGAGACTACGGGGGGTGGGGAGGAGTATAGAAGAAGAAAGAGAATGAGGGGGAACGGGGTAACGTGCGTGAAGAGGGAGATCGGTACGATGTCTGGAAACGTTCCAAAGAAGAGAAAATGAAGAGGTAAGGAGTGCCGAAGAGGAAGAGGAAGAAGAAGAAGAAGAAGAAGAGGAAGAAGAGGAAGAAGAAGAAGAAGAAGAAGAGGAAGAAGAAGAAAAGCTGGAGAGACAAAACGTCGTCGTAGAAAAATAAGTAGTAGTAGTAGTAGTCAAGAACGATGATCCAAGCATTTTCAAGCAGTCGAACTAACTCTCTTTCACTTTTACACACACGCAAACACACACGCACGCGTTCTCTCTCTCTTTTACTCATGACATACACACTTTCTCTTACACACAAATATATTCTCTCTCTCTATCTTTCTTTTTTATTTTTATGCACACACACGTACACAATTTGTCTTTCTTTCTCACTTACATTAGCCACACTCACACATTTTCTTTTATGCACTAGCTTTTTCTCTCTCTCTCTGTCTCTCCTTCTAATAATCACGTACACGTACACACGTGTGTAGGTATACGTATTCTCTTTTTCTATCTCTTTTTATTTTTTCTTTTCCTTTATTGAATTTCTACATACGATGTTCTAGAGTTGAAGAAATGGAGCGTGCTCAGGATTGGAGGAATAGAAATAATACTAACGGAAGGGTTGGGATAAAGAAGAGGAGGTAGGTGGAAGTAAGAGATAAAAGGGAGGGGAAGGAAAAGTGGAACGACGACACGAGAAGTTTTTACAGAGAATTATAATATGCTATATTATTATTATACTTTTTTTTTTTTCGCATTCATTGTCAGCAACGACCAAGATTATGAAAGATGATTTCATTTATTTCTATTAAAGTATGCGTATTTGCATATAGATAAAATATTATATATATAAATATATAAGCTTGTAATTGTAATATAGTTGAGTACATGTATACTAACTGGTACTATTGTTTGATTTATTCAAGACTGAATTTGTCTAAAGGGAGATTTATAAAAGAGGATAGGGATTAAACTAAAAACACGCGATGGCTTTTTGTTTAAAAAATGGTACATCTTACTCTAATCTATGCAAACGTTCTATCCCTTTTTCTCATACACACACGCACGCACACATACATATTATCTTTTAAGTAAACATCGAATTTTTATTTTCTTCTTTATATAACTATTTATAATACTATTACTATTAACATAATATAAATATACGTGGATGGTGTATTTTTCTCAGCCCAACTGATTCATATAAAAAAAAAAAGAAAGATTAAATAAATGTCTTCTTGGTTAAAAATCAAAACTTATCAACTCACCCCCTTGTATATATATATATAAATATAAATTTTCTATAGGAAATATAATACGTGCACGTAAATACACGTATAGTATAGAAAATATTCTTAGGAAAGCATCAAATATCAAATAAGAAATATAATCGTAGATAAGAGATAAGCCAAAAAATGTCACGAGATCATGGACAACATTAATTCGCGATCTTTATCGAGTTTCACGAATGTTACTCCACCGTAAGGTTCTCGGATGGACTTCGAAAACTTGTGCGATCAACCGTGAGATTGTTCCTCGTCCCTGTTACTATTCTCTACGATTCGTGTTCACTAATACCCATACATAGAGAAACGTATTACACACACACCTAAAGACATATGTGTGCACCTTTGTTAAAATGTACGCGAGCGAACTATCGTTCGTTAAACTTCCCCCGACACGACGTACCCTCTCCCCTCTCCTCCACTTCATTCCCCTAAAATCCACTATCCCAGACCCTCACAAACGTAATTCCATTTAAGACGATACTTTGAACTAGAGATCCTAGCGAAATATCTTAATAATAAAATCCATACGAGAGATAAATATACTAACAAAGTATATTACGATAATTACATTCTAATTGAAAAATAATTCTTTCTTATCCCTCCTCCTCCTCCTCCTCCCATCCTCTCACAAATATATAATTTTTTTAATAATTTAAATAGTATTATATATAATAAGATAAGATAGAATATATACGTTCTATTTATTATTCATTTATGCAAAAATAATGGAAAATACAAATAAACGTTATGTAATTATTAATTTGAATAATTTATCCTTGATATTTAAATTGCGTGACTCTTATATTTTATTCAAAATTTTCAAATTTCTCATATTCAGGAACATTTAAGGATGACAAATTTTAAGATGAATTCTCTGTACATATATATGTATATTTACACACACACAAACATATTGATATATATATATACAGAAAGATGGAGATTTTTCTTCGATAGGTAAAAATCCAATATCTTTCGAAAGATGCCAAACGAATCTTCGATGTTTTTTAGTTCGCGGCTGGCATAAATCTCTCTTTGGCTGTACGACGATCAGAATTCTCATGCATAAAAGCGCATGAGAGTGAGCAAGCAATCCATGCGAGTCGCGTTTCTTGCTTTCTTGCTGGTGCATATTCGATCCTTCTTTCTCTCTCTCTCTCTCTCTTTCTCTCTTTTCCTCTCTCTTTCTTCCTCTCTTTCTCTCTTTCTTTATTTCTATCTTTCTATCTTTCTTTCTTTCTCACTCCTTATTTCCTTCCCCTTTTACATAACTTTTATTCGCGAGCATCTTCCTTTGCAACGACAGACATATCCTACGTTTTCCTGGCTGGCGACTCCTTTCGCCTTAACATTACAACTTCAATCAGTTCTGGTCTCTATCCACTCGCTGATTCCACCGTATGCCACTTTTTGTCTACCACTTCTCTATTTCATACTGGACGTTTCACAATATCTAAGTATCTAAAGAAGTATTATTATAAAACGTGTATTGTTCTTAATTGAAAATTTGAAACAAAGTTTGACATGCTTACAAATTAAATCTTTATTTTTCTTTTTTCTCTCTTTCTTTTTTTCTATTTTCTTTTTTATTAAATTACTTCTATTTATTTAATCTTTCTGTACTTTTTCTTTTTTCATTAATTAATGAGATTTGTTTTTTTTTTTAATTAAAAAGGACTGATGATGATTAATTTGTTTTTTATCCGATCAATATAATTTATTATATGGAAAATTATTATTATTAATTAAAATACTGACCACTTAATATGACTATTTTTAAACAAATTAATTAATATACTTTTGTTTAATAAAATAATTTAATCTCTTACTAATTAGAAATTAAATAATAAAAATAATGGGGTTACTTTCATTTAAAATAAGTCTTATGAAACAACCTGTACTTCTATCTCTCCCTCTCTTGTTTTCTATCTCTTTTTCTCTCAGTTACATCGAAATCACCGGAAGAAATTCGAAAGAACATCCGACTTGTTCTCTCTTTCCCCAGATCGTTTTTAATTTCTTATTCGAGTCGATCGTCGTTCTCATTTCTGGCGACGTCCTCTTATCCTCATCTTATCAATAGTACTATACATTTTTCTATTTTTTTTTTTACTTAAATATGTATTATTATTAGTACTATGTGTAATACTGCAGATAGTTTTATTAGTTTCCATCGAATAACTTTTATCTTTTGCATTTAAATTACCGACCGCGACTTGATCTCATTTTAAAAATTATATTTTTCCCCAAACAAACATTATTATAAATCTTAAAATATGTTAAAGAAAAACAAAAAAAAGAAGTATACTAAAAGAATAAACTAAAGATTAATTGATTTAATTAGTAATCAAATATCATCTATACTCAGCAAAAGTTATTAGACATTTTCATCATTTTCCGATGAGAATATTACTTTTTCTAAATTTACTAACCATTACTCTACGAAAAAACATCAAACAGTAAGGAGAGCATACATTTTTTCACAAGCTTCATTTTTCCCATTAAAAATGTATATATTGACGAGGAAAATAACTCGGATTATCATAAATGTTAGTTAATGACTTTTGATTTAACATAAGATGATATACATATGTCTTATGTATATATATATAATCTAATATAATATTTAGAAAGATAACGTATTTAATATTAATATCGTTTTGGAAAGCAATTGGGGGTAAAAGAAAAATGTAGAGACGTATTCGATGACGATCGGAATAACATAATCTGAAAAGAAAACTAAGAGAGAAGAGAAGAGAAGATAAAAGAGAAGAAGGGACAAAGCTGAAGTATAATTTGAAAGAAAAAAAAAAAAGAAAAACGAATACCGAAAGAGAAGAAGCGGAACGTCGTGAATTGTTAGTTTGAAATATGTATGTTTGGCCTGTGGATATTATGAAAAATTCAAGAGCGATTCCTAGCTTCTCATGTAATATTACTATCAACCGAGCTATCTCGAGCTTGCGGCAAGTTAAAGCTCGAATCTACGTGACCAACCACGTTTCTACCGAGATACATACATACATACATCTACTTTTACCTTCTTAACGTTTGAATTATATTCGCGAGACTTATCGTGATCGTTGGGTTATCATCCCTAACTGGACATTACTTTTAAGACGTCTGATATACTTATATTATTTCCGACAAAACTCATTCAAAATTCATCGAGAATTTAATCGAATATTATTCTTCAACAACAACAACAACAACATCAACATTACATTACAACATTACACATTTTCCGAACTAAATTCACGATTACATTTGTTCCGAAATTAATTCGTTATGTTTATTATTTTCTTATTAAATTTCATAATTGTAGAAGTAATAATTATTCGAAGATTTGAAATATATAATCTAATAAAATAGATTGATATCGTTCAAATGAAATATCCTCGCAAAAGTGAATTGACATATTTAAATATTATATATGTTAAGAGAAATCGATATTTAATAATTTCTTTCTTTTATCTTCGAAATCACGAAATATCGAATGAACATATACACGCATATGTACATACATTCACACACATACACGTGCATATATACGTACGTACGTATTTCATACATATATATCCAGATTAATTTCAATGGGAACGTTATGGCTGCACGTTGGCCATACAATTTCAGACTAATTCCAACTTCAATCATCCTTTTGAATGATCACTAAATAGTTCCTTTGGCCTTCTATGATATAAAGCATTTTCCAGAAAGTAGAATCGTGATACGATAAGAAGACGAAAAAAGGAACGGATACAATTCCAAGTTCGTTCGATGTAAGACTAACTCTAGTATGTGAAAAAAAAAAAAATAAGAAGAAAAAAGAATCCACAAAAAAGCTACCATTCTTCTTACATTCAGCCAACATCCCCCATCAATTTTAGTTCGGTTCGTTCGTCGACATGTTGACGTGATTAAAAATTATGAGAAAAATTTATGAAAGTTCGGGTCAACGTACTATTCATTCTTCAACTTTCTTTCTTTCTTTCTTACTCTCTTATTTCATTCTTCTTTTTCTTTGTTTTTTCTTCTTTTCTTTTTACACCTAAACCTACCACAACCACTCGGTTAAAATAATCGATTTTTCATTTTCAATTAGTACGTTCTCCGTCGTATTGATTTTTCATGATTTCTCGTTTAAGCAACGCGAATCTTATACGTCCCACTTTACACATAGTTATACATTTCTAATGAGTTACACAAAATTGAAAGTAAAATAAGAAAAATTCTAACATTAGGATAATTATAATTATAATTATTAATATTTTTCTTTATTTATTATTTAACGTTCGTTAATTAATTGATTATCATTATCATCCGTATTTAATTTTAATTAGATATAACTTATGTTAAAAGTCGATAATTTGAACAGATATCTCGTTAACTATCCGCAAGTTTAACGTTAAAAAAAAAGTGATAATTATGTTTCAGATTTCTTCGTATGCTTGTCTATTTCCTTCTCCGCAGCATTGAAAATCTCATCTTTGTTCTTTTCATCCGCATCAATCACCGCGGTTACCGTCTTGTTTGGTTCGATAGCAGAAGAAATCGTGTCGATGTAGGAATTAATTTGCCCCGAAAGCTTCGACGAATTTTGATCATTCTTAGCCGTTCCATTTTTCGCCCTTTCAACTAGGACGTCCTTTTTGACTTGCAAATGGAGCACCAACGTCGGCTGTTTCACTTCTTCGTTGAACATCGTTGCCTGCCGTCAAACGATGGGATATTGTTCGATGCTATGAATATTCCGCGTTATTCTCTCTTTTAAAACGATGCTTTTTCGAACAGTGAAAAATATTTTTATCTTTTCTCGAATACACTCTAACGTGAACAATGAAAAAGATATGGGTGGGGGAAAGGTGAAATACATTTTATTTATTTTCAATCAATATTTATAAATATTTTTGATCAGTATATTGTTAATCGTTTTAACGCCACGCAACGCGATCGCGCTATTCGCGTATTGTGGTGAAAAATGCCGCGATGTTTGGTCACAATCGATAATTTGCAACCCGTTCGGTTCCGAATGTTGCGAATGAGCAGCAACGATCCGACATTTCTCGCAGATAAATGAATGAAGCGCTATCGCGCTGCATGGCACATGCCGACACGGATTTTTAAAAACTCCTAGGATTAAAACGATTAAACAAATATGGTCAGCGTATATAGAAATATGTTTTTTAGCGTTATGAATGATAAATAAATAATATATTTTGCCAGTATTGTTAATAAATGATAGATATTTGTTATAATTAAAAATGTGCACGACTTGCATTAAGATTAATGATACTTTATTTCAAATACTAATTCATCTATTTAAAATACTGTCTGTCTTTATACTAAAACATTGATGAGACCAGTTATTACATGTTCAAACGCAGCCTTTTAAATTATAATTACATTAATAATTAAATGAAAATGTTACAAGTTTTTGATAATTGGTAATACCAAAATTAAAGTTAATATTACGAAATACAATAATTAAGAAATACATTTGATTAATTATATAAATTGTATAAATGTGCAAACACGAATATATACTATGATTGGTTAGCGATACGTTAATCGGTGTAATACTAACATTTTATTATAAGCACTGATCATTTATTTAAAATATTAATTTAATAAATAACAATCATGTGCAGAATAAATAACTAGAAGAAAGAAAAAAAGGGGAAAAAGCAAGAATAGAAAAATATAAAGTTTACTTGTCCCTCGTCTCGAGGAAAACCAACAATAAGAAATCCCATGGCATTAGGCTGACTCATCATCTGTTCTTCGACCATAGGAACAACGTCATTCGCTGGAACGTTTTGCCCTTCTTTCATGATACTCTCAAATTTCTGACCTTTTTCCGTACCATTTTCGATTTCCTGCTTCAGCAAATCCCTTGTCGAAATCATGAAGAAACCATATTTTGCGGATAGTCTTCTACCCAAGTCGCGTTTACCAACGCCTGGTGCACCGATTACGAAGATTATAGGTACGGAATATTGTTTCGGTTGTTCCATGTTTCTTATATTGTTTTCTGGAAATTCCATGCTTTTTCTTCTACCCAAACACATACCCATACCCATACCCACATCCGTGTGTTTTGCAATATCATAGAATTATCTCCTATCGCAAGAAAATATATAAAGAAAAAAAAATTACAATATTATCGAGACAAAAGTAACGAATTCGAGTAACAAGAAATATTTGATAATAGGTTATAATAAAACCCGTAAGAAAGTATATATAACGACAATTTCACGCTAATCAACTGATTTCATTGTCACAATCGCAATAAAAATGATAATTATATTACATAAAACAACAACAAAATAAAAGATATAATAAATAGTTCGGCATTAATACTACTGATCACACAAAATTTCACGTCAGATAGATCCTGACAAAATGAATTTAAATCGTTCATAAAACATTATCTAACGATTGACAAATAAACGATCGTATAAAGAAATGCGTCGAGATGGCTGTCAATAAAAAAAAAAAAAAATAAAAAAATACATAAATATTGTTTCAGAGGTTTTCGTTAATTACGTGAAAAGTATTCTTTCAATGGTATGAAGATACGCTAAATATTATAAATGATAATGATCATCGAGTATTACGGCAATACCCCAAACGAGACTGTCAGAGGTTAAGAAGTGGTTCAAGGAATGTGTTAAAGAGGCAAAGAGATAAATCGTCTTCCTGTTCGTTACTATCTTCCACCTATTCTGCAAGTCAGACTTTAATGCATGTATGCATGCATTCATGTATGCATATACATATGTATGTATACATGTATGTGAAATAGAAAGAATAAGAGAGAGAGAGAGAGAGAGAGAAAGAGAAGATATATCTTCGCATTATCATGCTGAACAAGATCGTTCACGGCATCTAACAGGAATCCCGATAAGTTTACGTGTCAGTTCTATGTTCGACGTGATCATCCTATTTATTTTTTAATCCCCCCTTCTGTCTCTCTTTCTCTCTCACCCTCTAACCTCCCCACTCCAGGTCTCTCCCATTGTATACGTAACTTCTTGAAAAAGTGTTCCGATAAAAAATAAACAAAACGGTATGAAAATAATATGAGATACGAGGAGATTAATGCACTTTGGTACAGCTGTTTCGTAAACTTGTTCGTATTCATCGTTGAATCTCTAGGATATGGGAAAGAGAATGGGAAGAGAAGGGAAGTACAGTATATACTTATGCAAATTTATATACTAGAGAAACTTTCGAAGGGTGAAAAAAGAAGCACTACCCTTTTAAAGCGGTACCTCTCCTTTTCCCCCATTGTTCTTGGAAATTTATAGAAACAAATATGTTCTGCTCTACTTTATCGGACTGCTGGTACCTTCATTTGTCCGTTGTGAAACGTCCCGTGGTATTGCTCATTACAGGAGAGAGGGAGAGAGAGAGACTACAATGTAGAATATAGAATTGATAAGATAAATCTGCGATACAACTTGCGTAAACATCAACCGACGCACGTATTACTATAAAATAGAATCATCCAATTTATAACGTAAATTGCCCCTTTTTTTCATTAGCTTTTCAAACATTCGAACGATCTTCCCATCGTTCAAAACTCGCTTTTTCTACATTTTTTTACTTTCTATGCTATTGGATTATTTTTCCTTTTTCTTTCTTTTTTTATTTTTTTTTTCTTACTATTCCAGAAACGAATATTTCTGTTATTTTTCGAGAGAAATAATTCGAAACAATTTTTTTTCATCAGAATAACATCAAAAAATACTTTATAATTACTCTGAAAATTGAATGGTATTGTTATTATTGAAGTTTTATAAAAATAAAGATAAAATTTCTTTTCCTGTGTACAAGATCGTCTAATGTATTACTGCATCAAATATTTAAGGATTATTTTTTATTTTTATTTATAATATTATATTTATTGATCATCGATAAATGATCAGTATATTAAATAAATAATCAATATTTATAATTAAAATATCAATATATATATCTTTTACCAACGCATTTAACTCATATACAATTCTACCTCTATTATAGATACATAAATACTAAAAAAAAATAAGAAAAGAAATATCCATATTTGCAATACCACATATACGGACAATTTATTAAACAAATTATTTATCAAATAAATAGAAATAATATTTCCCTACTACGGATATCGAATAAATTTACAAACTATACGTATAAACGTGTATTTTAAAATTTCGAAAAAACAATTCTATTAAATCCGCTAACTTTTATATCTATTTTCAAAGTTATTCTAATCAATCGTAAAAATTCGTTAATAGTAAATAACAATACACAAAAAGAACTCCGATAAAAGAAAGGTACACAGAACAATGCACAAAGAGATATCGGTCAGTTTCCGTATCCACCCCCCCACCTCCTATCCCTCTATCTCTCTTTCTATGTCCATCTATCTCTCTCTCTCTCTCTCTCTTTCTCTATTCTGCGCTAAGATATTTAATTGATGTAGGTGCCGAAAGCCAGCCTAGGACTTTCCCACGGGACGTCGGGAATGCGACCACCGGATGGAATTCTCCGGACACCTAGCAGGATCGCTTGCGGTTGGCGCGGGAATCATTGGTGAATATCGGCATTCGAGTACCTGCCACCAAACGTGATCCCCTTACTCGAAGGTCCTCGAAGGTCCTCGAACCTTCGCCGCCATTGCTGAGAAACTCTACCTATCCTAACAGGCTACTACGATCTTTCAAAATTCAATTGGAACTTCTCTAAGCGTGCCATACATCCAACACTCTGATTCGTCCAAGTGAATGTATACTCTATTTCGAATAAGGAATTCAAATTTCTCTAATATTCTAATATAAATTTCAATCGTTTGTATTCGACAGAAATACAGGATACTTATCAGGATCTTTTTCCATACTTTGCCTAAATAGCATTTGTCATTCTATAGAATTGTAGGATTCGTGAAAAAAATTAGGCCTTTGGACTGACTGGACCGGGACTCGAACCCGGATCTTCCGCTTTCCGGGCGACTGCTCTTTACCCATTGAGCTATCCAGGGCCCACCGTCCAATCTCTTCACGAATGCCTATTTAAGTATTTGGCATGGAGGCGCTCGCATCTTACAGAATTCCTATGTATTATATACAATGCCTAGGTATTCTATAGAATACTGGCTTCTCATACATTGCCGGTAACATATAATATATATATTAAGGATTGATATTACTTCCACTTTATAATACATAAACTCATTTACGATAACGAAACAAATTCTAATTGGATTATTATTTTAACAATAAATAAATATAATATAATATATTGTACATATTTTTTGTTTAGACATAGAAGATTTTTCCGAATACTTATATACGTTCCATTACAATATAATCAATATAGATTTGAACAAGAAGGACACTGAGGAGAATAGAGTTCGAGCAATCGAGATTTGCGGTTTTCTGATAGTAGTACTACATATACGAGAGCTTCCACAAGGTCCATTAAAATAAATGGCATGCTGCGACGTTAATAATAGCCAGGCCAATTACAATGGCGGCAGCATTCGGTCCTTTCCGGGGACCACTTTTCTCTCTCTCTCTCTCTCCCTCTCTCTTGTTCTCTTTTTTTCTCTCTCTCTCTCACACACACACTATGTTCTAGTAACGACGGACTTTCAATTAGCCTACAGGCACCCTTTCACCGAGCTTTGTCTCCCTGTTGGTTTCTCGCTTTTTCTTTTTCTCTCATACACATACACACACACACATATATATATAAAAATATATATACACATAGATACATTCTCTCACTCTCCTACTTTCTTCTTCCGTTTACCACTCTCTTAACTTGCAATCGGCGTAATCGGTCTTCAGGAAAAGTCATTACGAGAGTAGTCCCACTGCAAATTTGCAATCGGATTCGTTCTCGGCAAAGTTCAACGGCTAAGTAATACCCCCACTATCCTCTTCTTCCTTCCTTTACTCCCCCATCCCCTTAGACCCCGCCCGTTTCGAAATTCGCTATTAAAAAGAACCACCCCCACCATCCCATTTCGCGAACGATTTCTATATTTTCGTTTGCGTTTCTATTCTATTCTTTTTTTCTTTCTTTTCTTTTTATTTTCGTTCTTCTAACGAACAAGAAAATTCGGCCAGTTTTTATTAGAGTTAGACATTAAATTTAATTTGATTCATTAAACGTAATATGATTTAAGACACAAATCTTACGAATCTTCTATTCTTTACATGTTTTTTTCTTTATCACTATTATGCAACGTCATTCTCTATAAACGAACAATCAATCTTCAGGAATAGAGAGAGAGAAAGAGAGAGAGAGAGAGTTCTATTTCCTAACAGGTAAGTTTTTCACAGGGAATATATTAATCATTCTGGTAATGTAATTTCAACATAATAAATACTTAAGTTCTATTTTTCGATCCTACTCAATTTTTCTATCGTTTTCTTACAATCTTTTATGTATTAACCAAATCGAAATGAACTGGTAATATTTGACTCTCTAAGAAAAAAAGAAAAGAAAATATAAAGAAGAAGAAGAAGAAGAAGAAGAAGAAGAAGAAGAAGAAAAGATCCATTTCTTTATCGACGCTTAGGGTCCATCCATCAAACTCGAAACTCTCGTCGCGAGTAATCTTTTCCCACAATGACGACACTCGATTTATATTCCTCTCTCATCACATTGTCAAAGTAGAAATTCTAAATCTACGTAGAGTAGTGCTCAAAATAAACAAGACGTTGTCTAAATATGCTAAAAGATTCTACTCTGTTTTCTTTCTTTTTTTTCTTTTCTCCTTAACCATAAAATCATTTATTATAGTCTACTAAATCAAACAATGATATTGGACGGGGAAAAAAAAAGAAAAATAATATTAATAATAATGATAAAAATTTAATTACTCTCGTATAATTTCAATTTTTCAAATGATAGATAAAATCATTCGTACGGTAATAAAATATTTTTAACGATTCGAAGCACCAATCGTAATCATTTCATTGGTATTAAACGAATCATTCATTTTAATCTAAATATCAAATAACCATATTTCATCTTGAAAACATGAGAATCAAAAATAACAACCAAAATGTTAATTATACTCGGACGATGCAAATAAATTTTATTAATAGTCGTTCAAAAAAAAAAATTAAAAATAACATTATTAAATTTAATCATAAGCATCAGGGGATCAATGTTACATAATACTTTGCTTTTTTTTTTAAAGTATGTTAAAAAATCATGCTCCAACAATATGATTTCCAATCGATTTGAAAATCCTAAATTAATTTTTTTCCGGATAAGAAAGAACGAAAAAAAGAAAAAGAAAAGAAAAGAAAAAATTCAACATATTCGAATGATCAAAAATAACGTATAAGGATTATCAGAATTCGCGTTGGACAGTAAGACACATCCGTATTGGTTTACCGCGTTCTAGCAATTACAGATTACACGGTCAATTGACGCAAGACGAGGAGGTTCTGTGTTTACAGCATAACGCACACGGTGTGGTATTGTGATTAGCCTTGAGAGAAATGGAGAAAGTGAGCGAGTGAGATAGAGATACATACATATACATATACAGTAGACCAATATATGTACATACATATATACAGAGAGAGAGAGAGAGAGAGAGATAGAGAGAGAGAGTGAGTGAGTAAATGATCAAGCACAGTGGCAAGCAAGCGTTTGCCTGCAATGGACACCCCGTTCTACCTGTCTGTCTATCTATCCATCGTCTAGTCCAGTTGATTTTGCATGTTGGGACAACGTCACGGTAGCACCAAGTACCGCGAAATACCTGTTAGTTACACGCGAAAATTATCGACGTGAATAGAGTAAACATGATAATTGACCACAAGGGAAACGTTACTACTACTAGTACTACTACTAGTACTAATACCAAGACGATGATAATTATAACGATGACTATGTAACTTCCGTTATAAACATCAAGCATATATCCACCTATCTGTAGGATTATGCAACCTAAAATCTGACACAGGGTAAAATCGATTAATCTTAAACTAATCTAAAAGGGTAATATTATGAAAACGTTGTAATATCTTAATCGGTTATGTCGATGATTATGAGTTTTAAATTTAAATAAATGCAATTAAATAAATAATCGTTGAACGATTATTAGCCACGTGTTTTGGAATTCAATTTATGATAAACTGTACGAGTGTATTGATTATTGATTGTATCGATACAAATATCAAGTATACTTTTCTATCGAAAATCATGGATCTAAAATAGAATGGAATAAAATGAAATGCGCAATATGAAAATATTCTTGAAATTTTAATACGTAATATGTTGTTTTCGATATAAACATCAAATATATGTCTGCTACGCATGATCAATGATATAAAATTGATAAAAGAATTAAATTAGGGTGATAAATATTAAATCTTAATATCATAAAAAGGTAATACGTGTAATTATTTAAATTGGTAAAACGTACTTTGTGATATCGACATTAATTTTATACGTATCACGTATAAAAGAAGAAAAATACTAAAGGAAGGAAAAATATTGAAGTTTTGGTTTCACGATCGATCGATCATCGTTCAAATGACATTGCGAAGCTTTGCTAGATTCGTAACTGTAACGTATGAAGCGATGAAATTTTACGCACCTGCGTTCTTTACAAAGACCAAAGATATAAATCAATAATAAATAAAAGAAAATAAATAAATAAAAAAGAAAAGGAAAGAAATAACCCGAAAAAAGATAAAAAGAAAATATATATATATATTGTGTGTATATCATAGACACAATCTATCGTTACAGAACTATTTATCAATGGCCGATTTTACATTCATAGATCGTATCACGTGATACATATAAATCATCCTATCCGGCCTGAAAAAAGAAAAAAAACATTATTTTAAAAGTATCATAAGACTTATTGGGAGGAAAAAAAAAAAAAAAGAAGAAAAAAAATAAACAAGATCGAAATAAATCAAGAAATCAGAATTAATGGACGAGAAATTCAAAATATCTGAACCAAAAATCATACCATCTGTATGGTTATACAGATCAAATTTAATATTAAACGTACCACGAGCTGTCTATCGGTTGACCGTTTTTTACATTTTTAATTAAAATTCTGCTCTCGATGTTGTTGCCCTTTTCGTCATTAGATTTATAAATAAATATTATTATAATTACAAATATTATTTTAAACCGCGTATCAAAATAGACTATTAGCCTGCATTCACTTGTAAAATATATTATTATTATTTTTAATAAAAAGCGATTTTAATATAAATAGTTTAACCTAAACTTCTTCTATTAATATTACATCAAAATTTAATATTACATATGAAGAAACATTAACAAAAAAAAAAGAAGACAAAAAATTCTACAATAAAAAATGGTGGATGAGTTGAAGAGTATCTAATTTAAAGTAGACAAAATATTATATTTTTTTACGTAAACCCCAAACCTTACAACCAAATTAAGGGTACATACTATAATAAAAAAATTAAAAAAAACATCCAACCATAAAATATAAACAAAGGAATACATTGCATTAGGTATAAACGTGATATACAATTAATAAGCAAAAATTAATAACTAACTTATATCAAATCGTTTGACTTATTATCCTTGAATTGATTTTCTTTCTCTCATATCTTGTTTCCCTCCTGTCTCTTTTCCTTTCTTTCTCTTCTTATTTTTGTTTTTTTCGTTCACTCCACGTGCCCTAGTGTTTATCCATCAAATGAGAATTTTATCGGCTTCACTCTTCACTCTTCTAACTCTTTACTTTTTAGCAGAAGCAACCCCACCCCCACCCACCCCCACCCACCACCACCACCACCACCACCACCACCACCTTTGAACCTCCATTTCTCGATGATGTCGAAGGCAACGATGAAGCCTTTCCTCTCTCGCTTATAGTGGCTTTTACCTTCAGGAATTCGCGAGAATTTCATTTCCCGTGAGTGCAAGTTTTAAAAGTACTCGGGGAAGAGACGAAAAGAGATACTTTTCGAGTTCCGCGGAGACCGAAGTTTATTAATATCCGACAAGTTTCCTTAGTTCTCGATGGAAAATAAGAGAGACAGACAGACCGATGAACGAAAAGACAGGGAAAAGGATGAAGGATGAAGGATGAAGGATGAGAGATAGGTTGAAGGGAGATTCGAGGGCTGGGAGGTTGCGGGGGAGGACAAGAGGAATATATATTCAACGTCGTTGCTTTTAGTAACGAAACGGAAAAAAAAACTTTTCAAGCTTATCCTAATAAATTTCCTGATAACGAATACTTCAAACTAGTTTAATACTAAAAGGATAAACTAGGATAAATATGTGGTCTATTTTGTACGCGTTATATTCGATAAACTATTTATAGTATACTTAGGATATTACGAGGATGGGTTGAAAAGTTTTGATAACATGTCAAAAAATAAAAATAAACTTAGTTTGACCGAGAAAGAAAATTTTCTTTTTTACGTTGAAAACTCGAAACTTTTTTTTTTTTAACCTCCACCCCCAGCCTATCCATCCCACCGAGATAAAAAAGTGGAAACGAACACATATTTGATTTATTAGATCAATGAGAAGTAGAAGGGGACAACAAATAATATATGACCGTTTTCGATAAGTTCCTATCAAAATACGATAATGATGATGTATCGCGTGATTTGAATGAAAAATATGAAACCGAGAAAACGATCCATTGAGAATTCCTGTAATTTCTATGATGCGTTTACGAGCGTTACCTGTGATACATGTCGCGTTTATTATACACGTGTAACATACAACGTAGAGATAACGTCCAAGCTTTTCCGATGTATCACGAATATATCGATGCGATAGGAGGAAAACGCGTTCGGTAATATTAGTTGAATCTGTTTTCTGTGAAAGCTAATAAAGCTTGCCAATAAAAATGTTACGTTAACGTCTTTATTCGAAATAAAGAATTATTCAAAATTACGCGATACCAGATGTAAAAAGGAATTTCTTTATTTTTTTGTTGTTGTGTGTTGTTTACTCTTTTATATAAATCGATATAAAAGATGAAACGTATATTAGATTTTAGTGATTTGAGATATTACGAAAAAGAAATAACGTATGAATAATGCAACGTGCGTTGAAATCTTGAAATATTATTTCCAAAAGAATAAAATGGGGGGGGGGGTTTCATTTCAAAAAACCAAATGAAAATAATAAATATCCTTCGAAGTAAACAAATAAAACGATATATATATATTCCAAAATAATTAACGATTAAGAAAGGGATTTGCAGAATCCATTGATAAGATATTATACAACAATCTACATAATAATAAACGTTTACTGGAAACGTTTCCCACTTTCCAAAGTGAAATGTCTTAAACTAATTAACTTTTATTCAAGTTTTCAATCGATTTCACATGGTGATCAGACATACCTTGTGACAACAAGGATTATCTCGACGACGTACACAAAGCTTTTGTAAATCCTTAAATCCTCTCCTGTGTGTGTGTGCGTGCGTGTGTGTGCATATACATATATCCATAAATACATACATGCATACATCATGTATACATGCTATGCATATGTGAGATAGAGAAAGACGGAGTAATAGCAATTTCACGCGTAACGTTATAGAGACGGACTGGATGCATCGTGACGGCATTAAGCTTCAATGCAAATTGGTTCTCCAAATTAATTTCATGGATATAGGAATAAGTTCATCTCCGACGATTACGCCAAAATGCTATTTAGTTCTGGTCACACAACATGGACGAGAGCGTGTTAATATGGAAAATCAGGAAATTAAATCCATCGATCGCGTACATGCTCGTTCGAAATTCTATCATCTCGAATTTTACTTCCTGCTTTCTCCCCCTCCTCCACCTCTTCGTCTTCTTCGTCTTCTTCTTCTTCTTCTTCTTTCCTTAGAATGATTATTATCAAAGAAGAATACGAACTTTAGTAGAAGAAGAAACTTCCCGGATTAGAGAACTTAATTAGCGTAATTAATGAAGCTGAATGGTAATGATAAGAAATCGATAGAATAATGGGTACCTTGGTTGTGGTTAATGTAAAAGCTAACTTCCTGTCCCGAAGGTTACCGATACTCGACTAAATTACGCTTCAAGTATAATATTCTTTGCATAAACGTGTTGATGGTCGTAAAAATGTATCCTATATGTTTGTCATTACGTAAATAACTTTATTATGCTCATCGATATTCGCTCGGTAATATTTTCTCTCTCTCTCTCTCTTTCTGTGTGTGTGTGTGTGTTTTTGTACACGTATACAAAGCCGAACTATGTAGAGGTATTTCTAGAATATTCAACGATTCTTTTCGTACACTTACTGTAGTAGTAGCATTTTTTTTGTATTCTTTATACATCCAAGTAAAGTACAAATTATTCAAAAATGGTATAGTGTTCAAAAAAATTCACGTTTTTATTCTATATGGTTTTTTAATTATCATGTTAACGTCGAAGTATAAAGTACGGCATTTATTTTGTTTCATTACAAATATTGCATTTCTCATTTAAACTCGTCAGAAAATAATATTGAAATATAATAAAAGTTTATTATATTTATCGATTAAAGAAATAATCGACTAATTGAAAAATTAATTACATTTTATTATATATCATAATCGAAAATATTGTATTTCGAATCGATAGTCTCATCAAAAAAAAAAACAAGAAATGTAATAAAATTATCGCAGGCATTCTAATATCATAACGTCGATTACTTTGTTATTTTCATCGACAATTATTCTGTAATAAATTATTTATTTTCCCTTACCCCTTTTATTTCTCTCACTCTCTCTCTCTATATATTCTTTTTTTACATATAATAGAGTAAATTTAATATTTTTACAATAATCACGTTAACACTAATATATAAGTATAACATTTTTTTTTAATAACGAATATATTTTTCCCTTCAAAACTCAACTTATATCATTCGTGTTATTAATTCGAATAAAAAAAAAAAAACAAAAAGCTAACGCTATACATGGAAAAAAATCGAGAAAAACGAATGGATGAAATAATTGATTTGTATAAAAAAGAAAATTCGTAAATCTCTAAATACACACACGTACACAATTGTATACTGATCTTAAATATTTCTAACCGATCCACAAAAAAAAAGGTTCGTAAGGGATGAAACCGAAATAAGAAATAATGAAAACGAATGATAACGTCACTGACGCATCATTTTCATTTCGATCCATTTGCACGAGGTTCGTATCGATTTTGACGAGATGCAAAGTGGAAAGTAATAAGCACGAAGAACTCTCCTGGGTGAAACGAGCCAAAGAGTGTAAGCGAACTCCTCAAATCGATCGGTATGCGCCAAAAAGAGAAGAACTTTGACTTTATCGCATTTTATCCCTCTCTATCCTTCCTTCCTTTCCTCCCTTCCTCACCCTTTCTTCTTCCACTCATTCTCTCTATCTTTCCCTTTTCCATTTTCTTCCATCTACCCCATCTACACTTCACAAAGTATGTACACGCTGTCTCCTGTGAGTGTAATCCGAATATACACGATAAACGAATTTTCCATCTCTCCCTTTTTTCCGTTCAATTCAGTTCAGTTCAATTCAGTTCAGTTTTGTTCTATTTTGTTCTGTTCTGTTCTGCTCTGTTCTGTTTTGTTCTGTTCTTTTTCATACCCCCTATAAAACTTTCATAACGTTACTACTTTGGCTAAAGATCGTACAGTATTATCTAAAGGATCATCGGATATTAAATTGTTAAATTAAATTCCATTCTTATGATAGATTCTATATTTTAATCTGTTAAACAGATTATTTCATTTATTGAGGGGATACCCTTTGAAAATCTTTTTTCTTTTTATAATTATATTTATATATGTATATACATACGTGTATGTATTATATTCGTTTCATGATTGGATTTGAATATAGCCAATCATGTACCTCGTAACAATTCGTGACTTCTATAATCGATTATTGAATTATTGATAAATGAAACAAAAAATTAATGTTTATTCCTTCTTCTATTTATTTAAAAAATTAATTATCGTATATCGTTAAGAAAAATAAAGTAAAATATGTATTAATACAATGTACGTGTTGTAGTGCGCTAATTTAAAAACTTGTTACCCTAAATACGTGAATGGGTTGAAAAGTTTTGAGTCCAACATAGAAACAATATTTTTTATCAATCGTGTTTATCACATTTATTTAAAAAAAATAAAAATATCCGTCAATTTAGATTTCGAATAAAAAATTGTGAATCAACGTGTACGATATTTTACATATCAACCGCAAGAATTTAACCTATAATTTGAAATTAATAGCTTTATTTTAATAAATCATTTTTTTTGTAAAAGGAAATAAAAGTTCGTAATAAAACTCGTTAAAAAGAATTGAAGTTTTGGGAAAGGATGAAACGTAAAACCGTATGAATATTCGTTTTAAATTTGCTTCGGTAATCTAATATAAAAATTTTAATTGATGCATTATTTTATTTCGAAGTGTGAATTATTATTAAAAATGATTTTATAAAATATAATAATTTGAAAAGTAACAAATTTTAAAATAAATCATATATATTTATATTAATATCCCAAATATGAATTGATGCGTATTATTTATGAAAATAAAAATTATGAAAAAAAAAAAAGAAAAATTACGTCCACAGAATAATCGTAGAAATTAAAAAAAGAATTTACAAGTAAAGGAAGGCACGATGCTTGAGCGATAAAGAAAAGAAACAAAAAATACATTCAAGATATTTGTAAGATAATAACATTCTAAATTTTAGTTTATCACGTAAATGATAAAAAAGTGGCAGTATACACATCGTGTACAGATAAAAGGTTTCGAAGCTCGCGGAGGGGGTTGGGGAGTGCAGGGTCGGGGAACAGGGAGGGTTCTCGTTGTTCTAAGCGAGGTGAGAAAAATCTGTGAAAAGTTTTGTACGAGATGAAAGTCTGCAGAGAGCAAACCAGGTAAAGTTCGGTAACGAGCATTTGTCTCACTGGCAAATACTGTGAGAAACAGAGCACGGGAAAGCTCCCCCGCTCGAGGATATATGTCCTCGATTTAGGATAGCGAAGGAGATTGGTCTGGAAATGTGTAGTCATTAGCAAGACCACGATGGATAGATGTTCCTCTAGAAGAACGAAAAAGGTACTTCGAAAAAAAAAATGTCCTACTTACATTAGTCTCTTTGCGAACGATCGTTACAACTTTAATCGATGTTCGTCAAAGGTTACATTTCAATCCCGTTTTGGTTCTTCGAATCAAACTGTTCCCAATTATTAGGGTCTACGCCAAAAAAAGCACGACCTTCCAATTTCCATTCAAAAAATAATACACTTCAAAATAACAATTCAAAGAGTATGCAAAGTATTTATAAGTATTTTGACGGTTTTACTTTTGTTATTTCATTTTTTTTCTTTTAATTTATCAAATTATACAAATGTAACGAAATGTATAAAATCGGAAAAGAAATTATGGCGATAAAAATATGCGCGGTTTTTTATCTATTTTAAAATAAATTTTCTAATTTTACATATTTATACGGAAAAGAGAGATATACGTTTCTTCAAACATATAATATTCAAAAAAAATTTTTCATTCATTTTTCTCATAACTATCTGCCTACAAATGAAAATAATTAATCCTTTCATAGATAATCTCAACGAATTTTTTTTATATATTTTTTTCTATAAAATACTTTATGATTAAAAATAGAGAAAGAGAGAGAGAGAGAGAGAGAGAGAAAGAGAAATATCAAATAAATTCGATTCGAAAAAATACGAAAAACCGTATTTTCGTAAATACTATTCCGAAAAGGTTTAAATGCATCTAACACATTGCATAAACATACATGTACGTACACGCATCATGTAACTTGCGTCACGGTCTGCGGAAAATCGATAACCATCGGGTGTCGGACGACGGATAGCCGAGCTTTTTCATTCAAAATCCGACACACCACTCTCGAGGGCATTTTTCATGCCCTCGGAGAAAAGTCTCCCTCGATTACCGAGCTCTTTCTTTTTTACGAACCCTTTCATTGTTATATCTCGGTATATCTTCATTGTCCTTAATAATCGCTTTGCACCAGAACCTTATATATATATATATAATATAATACATTTACTCTTATTAAGATCGAATAATAATAATATCAATCATTTTTCTAAACAAATATCATATTTTTATTAACAATTAAATTCATTATTTGGTATTCATCAAATTCTATAATACAATTTCATCGTTGTATAAAGTAAAATATTATATCTATAAAATTTGAGATATAAAATATAATCTTTATCAAGATTAATAAACATATTAATAAGAATAAAGAAAAAAAAACATAAATCTTTTATTATCCAATTCGTGTAAGTTTTATCTTCGAATATATCAGATTTCGATTGACAATCTTGATTGTAATGAATCCAGATATAAAATGAATTTTATCAATAAATTTTCATGTTAATAACATTTTTTTTTTTTTATATTTACAGAAGAAATCTTTCATTACAATACTTTGTAAGTGATTTTTATCGGAATTAACAACTCGTATAATAACGTCTTCCGATATTTCAAGAGTTCGATATCTGCGACATGAGAATAAATCAAAATATTCATTTGATACGTTAGAACTAATCGATTTACGATCAAAGAATTTACACTGACAACGTTTGCCAACGCGTTATGCTAGAACGTTATATCCGACTAATCGTATCGTATCGTTACAAATTTACAAGCGAGTTAGTTGGCTTGACTAAACGACAAGAAAATCCGTATACGCGTTTACATATCAACTGGTATCATCGAAGTCATCAACGTAAGCTTTTCCCGGAATTTGGGTTACAGGTGCGAGAATGTGTATTTCCTGGAAAAAATGTACATTATTCGTTTTTAAATAAAATAAAATATATTGTTTACTATATATACACGAAGTGTTGGTAGATTGTGTTAAGAGATTACATTTGAACATTAAATGAATTTCATATAATGTTGAAATTACAAGTACTTACAATAACAATTCGTTTTTGATGTGATATTGTAAAAATTATATTTAATATTAATATAAATAATATTTTAAATATATATAAAATATTATATATAAAATAATATAAATAAAAATATAAATAAAAAAAATAAAAAATAAAAATTTAATAAAAAAAAATATATTTATATATAATATATAATATGTTATTTAATTATTATTAATTATATATATATTTTTTAATTATTGATTTATGTTGGATCACTTTCATAATTACGGGCATATATCTCGTCCTTAATTGTTCTATGAATGTGTAAGATGTGACGTGGCAAAGGATCGCTGAAAAATGGGTTAGCAAGAGGTATTTAGAACGGTATGTTATGGAAAGTCTTAAGAATAACATAGAATGTGCATAGCAACCAACTAAATATCAAGTCTTGGTAACTAGTTTATTGCATTATAATATTGACGTTCATTCTGAATATATTGTTGTTAACATTTGTTAGATTAATGTTTATTTTAATAGAATAGAGAACCTAAGTTTGCGAGTATAATTCTCGTTCGAGAAATGTATTCATAATCGAAACCATTCGTATATAAATAAAAGCGATTTTCTTCATAAAAAAAATACATAATGGAAAATCGATTAATTCGTTAATACGATTGTTTATTTATATTAAAATAATAATAAAACAAGTTAATTAGCACTTTACTTACGGACAACGCAATATTGTTCATATTGCAAGACATCGTTAATTAATTAAATGAAGATTTTTCTTTTCTTGTTTTACGGAACACTCGTAAAATCAACTTACTATAAACAATCCAAGATATTTGACTGCATATTACAAATTAACAAGTGAGATATTATAATATTAATCGCTATTGAATATTTTAATCGTAAAACTGATCGTTCGCAAACATTCAGAAATAAAGATTCTCAACCGTTCGATGAAAAATCAACAATACTTTCACATATAACGTTACTCACTGATACCAAACATTTGTCATTCTGTCCTATCGTCGTTCATTCATTCGCAAGAATGAGAGGTAGAACAAGGGAAAAGAAATCAGAAAAAAAGAAAATCAACGAAAAATAAAAATGGAACTCAAGAGCAACACATGATGGGGGTTGATGCTGTAAAAGGGATGGAGGGGGGGTAATGATGTGGTGGTAGTGGTAAGGGTGTAGAGAGATGGAAGGAAAAAGACGGTCGGAAGTTTTCTCGAAGGAACGAAGAAAGGAAGAAAGTAAGTTCGAAAAGAATTCCGAGTGACTGGGAGTAGGAATGGGAGGTGGAGGTTTGGGGGTGGCAGTGGTTGGTTGGTTGGTTGGTTTGAAGAGGCGGGTAGGAGCAAAGCAATTATCATATAAATTGCTGCCGGCTGATTTTACCGTCGTGTGGTTCGCTGCTCGGTGAATCGTTTCCAAGGAATACGACGAAAGAATAAAAGCAGCATAACGGCATCTTCTTTCTTGGTAAGGGCACACGAATCTGTTGGACTTGGGGGTGTATATACAGCAGAACCTATTTCTTTCTTTAATCGTTCGTCTCTCATTCCTACTACTCATTACTTCGGACAACACGATTGTCCCTTTTTCTTTATTTTTCTCTTTTTTCTTTTATTTTTTTTTTTATCTTCCTATTTTTCCCTTTGCTTCTTTTTCTTACCTCGTTTCTCCAATTTTATTCTTCATCTTCGACCTTAGACACGTTTCCTTATCAACGAGAAAGAAAAGAACGATGAGAAAGATAAAGAGAAATGGAGGAAAGAAAAAAGGGAAATAAATAAGGGAAGAAAGGAAAAAAAGAGGGAAAGAAAGAAAGAAAGAAAGAAAGAAAGGAACATTCAGGAAATATCAGCAAGCTCGAGTTGAAGTCTCATTGTAAGAGAATGGTAGATATACCTTTAATTACGTCGCTCCATTTTCATCATTGATTTTCAGGCTCTAGGTACCCATTATATATATATATATATATATAGGGTGAACTATTTCTATTCGATATACCTACTTGAATATCTTACGTTATTTATTGTTTTATGGAGAATGCTTTTAAAACTTGTAAAGTTACATTATTTGAACAGGACACGCGTGAAGACAAAACAATTTTTTTTTTCCCCATAAAAATATATATATGTATATAAATTTATATATAGGATGAAATATATTGAAATAGTATCATTAAAATATTTTTATTATTTACGACTCTATGAAAGAAATATTTAAAAATTAATTATATTAAACAAATTTAAATGACCGATTAAAATTCTCTCTTTCAATATTATTTTTCACGTCGCTAGTTTTTTGTTTTTCTTTTTTTTTTCTTTCTTATTCTTTTTTAAAACTAAACCATACTTTTCAACACTCTTTATAAAAATGATATTAACCCATAAACGTTGAAATAATTTCTAAATAAATAACGTAGACATTTAAATGTTCGGCTTTTTTAAAATGACCTACCCCGTATAATATAATACTGCGTTTAAACCTGTTCTTCCCTTTCTCATATAATATTTCTCGCGAAACTTAAGAATACGTTGGCTTAATTAAATCTTTATTAAAAGAAAAAGGAGAAGAAGAAGAAGAAGTAGAAAAAAAAGAAAAAAAAGAGAAAAGAAAGAAAAAAAGAAAAAGAAAAGTAAGAAACTTTATTAATATAATCACTTTTTAACAATGAAATGTTTTAAGCTGAATTACTTTGACGTGTCGCTAACTGACACCACGATCTGTCCTATAAATGACCACGAAACGATAATTCATTCCCACATATATTTCCATTCATAGTTTCTGGTCCATCTCCTGGTGGTGGCTTTTGTGGCGTAAAAAAACTGTTCTTTTTCTTTTTTCTCCTCACCCCACTACCCCTCTCGCCGTTATTTCTTTTTTTATTCCCTACTTTCTCTCTTCATTTCTCTTCTCTTTTATAAGCTTTACTACTGCACTTTTTTTTTCTATTCTCTCTCTTTCTCTCTCTCTCTCTCACTTTACTTCGACATGTCGACCACCGGAGGTCCATCAATTCGCTTAAATGCTATTCATCCGGCGTATACAAGAGCACACGTCGGTTCTGGAGATTGACCGGAAAAAAGGTCAAAAGGGAGTCGAGGGCCAGAAGGATGAAATAGACTAGAGTGTTACGGTGAGAATGACCGATGAAGAATTGCTCACATTTAAAACCTATCCTTCGAGAATTCATATTGATCCGGCTTTTAATAATACTATCAAATCTTTTCCTTCATTTTTCGTATACTAAATTCGCTCTTATTAATATTATTTTGGTATATAAAATCGAATAAATAAAAGTAAGAAGTAGGGAAAGAAAAGAAAAGAATATATAATGAAATTTTCGTAAAAGTATTCCGTATATTATTTTCAGTCCCCGACCACATTACTTTACGATAATCTACAGTCACAAAAATACCGATTAAAAGATCGTATCTTACAATTGGAAGTATCTTCTCGGTCAGATAATTTGAACCTTCTATCGGTTCAACGGTACCGATGGAAACCCTTACAGAAATCTGTTTTATCTACGAACGGAAAATATAGAATCGATGGTATTCTTCTAAGAAACTACATTTCCAACAGTGTTACTACTTTATCGATCAGTAATTCTTTATTTTTTTTTTCCCAGTTTAACCGTCGGTAAGACAGATCAGCGAACTAGGTTTTAACGATTTACCAACGAATGATCAACGAATGCTTAGAAACGTTCCTCTAAAGCTTAAATCTATTTTATTATAAATATATTTAAAGGAAATTCATTTGCAAATTAAAAACGTTCTCTCCTTAAGCTTAGATCTATTTTATTATAAATACATTTAAAGCAAATTCATTTGCAAAACTATTCGACGAATTTCCCGTTAAAGTATTCTATAAACAAAACAACTCGTGATAAGTTTAAGGAGGAAAACATCTTATGAACTATGCGCAAATAGGAAATTTGTAATCTTAAGTTCGATCTTAAGGACGTTAGATGAGTTAACGATATAGATATATAAAGAAGCTAAAATAAAGAGAAAAGTTTGAGTAAAGAAGAAAGAGGTGGAGGAGGGTAGAGGGAGGGGAGACAATAATGAGAGTTTCTAGTTTAAAGTTACTAGTAAGTTGTTCTTGAAGGAAGAATATTTAGATATCGAATAAGATCGAAAAGCAAGCTTTATTCTGAAGAGAATTTCTCACCTCGTCGTGTATTTTCTCTCATTTCATTCTCTCTCGCGAGAAGAGAGAAATACTTGGAGAAAATACGAAAAGTAAAAGCTCGTATACACACAAAAAGAAAGGGAGATAGATAGATAGATAGAAAGGGAAAGAGATGATGATCAACTAAAACTCGAGGAAAGTCCATAATGTAATGAAGCAATGAAGTACTTGGCGAAGATGAATGCTCCATCAAGATGATATCTAGGTAAGTATTTACTATCGTCTAAATGTTCTATTTACTTTATATCACTATGTTAAACTGATTTTCTAAGAATAATAACATAGTATCTATCTATCTATTCATTTATAATATAATCGAATTGAGATAATGATCATCAAATGTAGATTTACGATCGAAATATGTAGTCGAATTTGAAAAATAACTTCCGATGCAGTTTAAGTAACTAATGCATAATAAATTAACACAATTTTCTTATATATAACGAAAATAAATATATAATAATAAAAAAAATAACGAAAATTACACTTACAACTCGAATGTAATATATACACGCATAATCAAGATCTTTTCAAATTTCGAAGAAATTGAAATGTTATCTACAAAGTGTGTACCACCCCATTTATCTTACTCAGACTCTGATTTATCGTGTTCTAAATCTGGCTCTTATTGGAAAACAACTTTAGTAAAAATCTATTTTTTATAGGAGTTCTTAAACTCCGCAAAACTTGGCTGTTATGCAGGATGGATAGGACACTCGGTATGGTTAATCTGTCTGTTTTAAAAAAAAATAGTTCAAACAAAATCGTTGGAAAATTAGTATCCGGAAATTTCCTTAAAAGCATTCGTAATATAATCGTGCGGTATCCCTTACGAGTGTACAATATATATATATTCGAGTTGCGGCAATGACTGGAGTTTGAAAACCACTATTGCCACCAGAAGTAAAAGGGGGAAAGATAAAGAGAGAGAGAGAGAGAGAGAGAATTCCTCATCTAGGTATGCAAAACTATGAGAAAATCTCTTTAAACTTTAAAGCTTGTATTTATTTATCTTCTTGAAGTTTACTACCAACGTTACCACCATTTGAGATTAACTCTCATGGTCTTTCAGCCGACGAATATAGCTTTGAAAATGAATCCAAATATCATTTGGTAAAAACTTCATTTTATAGACATACACGTACACATATATATACACACACACACACACTCATTCACACAGAAAGAACAATAAACGATTATATCGATTAAGTTCCAAACAAATAAAATTCTTTTTTATACCTCAACCATTTGAATTCCTTTCTTCCTTTCTTTCTTTCTTTACTCTTTTTTATTTTTTTTTTTTTTAATTTTTTTTATTGTTGTCCCTTTCATTTCTCCTATTCTTTTTCTTGACGTCAAATCGAAAAAGGCAGCTTTAAGTTAAGCTGCATTCAATGCGCAGCATGCCCAACGATTCTTCTCTTCTGACAGTTAGTAGCACGTGACTTCTTTATATAAGTCGTACGAGGAGGAAAAGCGTATTGAACTTTATTTCCATGGTACTTTGGTACCTTCAAAAAGCCTTTAAAGCGCTACCCACGATCTCCTCCCCCGCCCCCCTGCTCCTCGTTCCTCACCACCGCCTCCGCCCCGCCGTCGCCACCTTCATCTCCAACAGCCCTCCAACCTCGATGCGTTTTTAAGATGAAAGATCTCTCGTCAGCAGACTTGGGCTAGACTTTTCTTCTTACGATTCAATACTTTTTCTATGTATGGTCTCTTAAATACGTGTATATGTGTGTGTGAGTATGTGGTGGTCATACACAATCGAAACTTGTGAAATATTTGGAACATTTCAATGTTTTTGCAAAATTTATACACCGAAATTGGAATGTTCGTCTAATTTTATCAAATTTTATTTTATTTAAACTTTTATTATTTAAATGTAAACATAAGATTCTTAGATATTTTCTTGAAACTGTGTAAACAAGATTTTTGGAAGAATATCGTATATATTTTTTTATATTCACAATTTTGTTTCCCTTTACTTTCTCATATTGTTCAGCTTTGAATTATATTTTTTTTCCAATTTAAATTATTAAACATAACGTTTTGAAATAACAAATCCATAATTTTGAATATAAAATATGCAATGATTTTTATAAACGAAATATTATATTCTTCCATTTTCCTCAATTTCGTTTATTCCTCATTGTTCTATCACGCGAATATGAAAAATGTTGTCTATAATTTTATTCAATTATTAGAAATTCGTATTGAAATCAATAAATTCGTATTTTGTTCGATATAAAGTATACGAAGTCTTATTTAAAAAAATATTACTTTCGGTCTTCCTATCCGTCTCATTGTAGTTTCATTTTCTGTTACGTCTTTTTCTATTATCTTTTTCTTCTTCTTCTTCTTCTTCTTCTTCTTCTTTCTCGTCTTTTTATATTTCGAAACATAAAGTTTTCTTCTGCTTTATTTACCCTAGCCAAGGCATGTCATAAGTCCGTACAAGCATACGAATGTGCATTTGCATACGTTCTCCCACGTGTCAGCACACTTTATATATCAACCAACCAAGATATATGATTTTACGTATACGTATATACACATATATCGATTCTACCTTTCGATAACAGTCGGATCCAAGTATCGTTATTTATTCAGAACGCTTACAGTCGATTGCTCTTCTCTTTCACTCAGTCTCCTACTTTATTTCTTATTTAAAACAACAAATGGATATCTTCTTATCTAATCTAATAGAAAATCTTTATAATTTCATTAGTCAAAATAAACGAGAAAATTGTGTCTACGATCGGAAACGATCAGGCCTTATAATAATTAGTTGGAACGAACAAAAATTAAAAAAAAAAATGAAACTTTCTTTGAGAGATTATATTTCAACGAAAGTAAAAAAAAAAAAAAAAAAATAAAAGGTATAATTAAGTAAGGTTGAGTAGTTTACGATGTCGCGTCGTCCCAAAGGTAAAAGCATAGCTGAACTTAGTTCATATGTAGGTTATTGGCTAATAAACGTTCACCCAACTTTTTCCATTTGTTCTCATTTACCCGTGTAAATCTGCCCTCGGCAATCTTCTCTCTCTCTCTCTCTCTCTCTCTCTCTCTTCAACAAAAAAAAAAGAACAAAATAAAACTCGCATCCTCGTATTGCATTAGGACGCGTACCATATTTACCAGTTAAATATTATAAAAATATGTATTTTTATTTATTTATTTATTTATTTATAAACTCGTACGATTCATTCAAATTAGTTAATTTTATCTTACGATATCTGATTCTTATAAAAATAAAATATAAAGGGGATAGAATAAATGTATACCGTACGTATTACCTATTTAAAAATATATTAATTAAAAGATTCTTAATGAATCCTTCGACTTTAATTCGAGTAAAAAAATCAATAATAATAATAATAATAATAATAATAATAATAATAATAATAATAATAATAATAATAATAATAATAATAAAAATGTAGAAATAGTGTGTATTTAAGTATTATCAAAGTATGACAATAATATCTATGAGATTCGCGCATGTGCTCCCGCGTATCGGACATTTCCACTTGATTTAACAAAGTGGAGTTTCGTAACACGCCCACAAACCTCGAGTATACTATCAATATTGATCGTGTGTTGCCCAATTACCATGTAGGATAAACATACAGGTATATGATACGAATACGTATGTGGTACTCCATTGCGTAGATTAGGAATCAAATGTTGAGATTGTAACGGAGACACTGGATATATTTACATGAACATACACATACATAGATTTATATTTACGCGAGCATACGTAAACATATCCACACAAACACACACGTACGCACGCATACAAGCATACAGAGAGAGAGACATGTTTATAATATAATTTACTAAAAGCGTTTAATTACATAATGACCAGACTACACTGAACGTATATTTACACACACTTTATATACGAGTATTCCACACAATCTTCGATTAAATTAATTAAATACAATCTGAGACAAAATCTTGTAAAAGAAATTAAATAAAATCTTTCTAAAATATACAAAAGAAAAGAAAAGATAAAAATGATAAATGTAAAGATAACAAAGGCATTAAGTTTTCACTTAAAATTGATGTTTGCAAACTCAAGAATAACGACACGATTTGTTGTATCCACAATGACAACGTTGACCCTTTTGTTCAAAGATCGCAAAGCCACCAGGGAAACTCTACTCACCGACAGCAATTATCGCCACTTCGCTATTACCAGCACGTAACATCATCAGTTATCTCATTAGCGTTACACGCTCCGAACCTGTTTGCTGTTCGATCTCCGAACAACAACAACAACAACAACAAGAACTTCTACCTTGTAAAACTACTCTAATGCGAATATCTAATGGAATTGGAAAAGACGTCAAACATTCGCTACGTTCAATGAAAATCTTTTCCCTTAAACTATATTTTCCTATTATATTTTTAATCAAATCTTAGAAAATCACCAATACTTCTCATTCAATTTTCGTGTCCCTTCGTAAATTTTAAACAATTATTCGATTAAATTACTTATATTATCTTTAGTTTTTTTTTTTCTAAAATATAACACACATTTTTATAATTAAATACATATAATATAATAATTAAATAATAATATAATAATAATATATAAAAATATATAAATAATAATAATAATTAAATTAAATAATATAATAAAGTAACACGATTTATTCGAATATATTTACAACGAAACAAAAGTTTCCCGACACTTCGTAATAATTCGTGGTTAAAAATTATACCTTTACCCCTCCCCCCCTCCACCAATAGATTTGAATATTAATTTTAAATTTTTATATAATAACGCGTTACAATTTAATATCAATGCGATTATTATTCAGAGATATATATCGACAATTAAAAATTCAATAAATATTTGTACTCTTTATATATAGATTTGCAAAGATATCAGAACGTTTTTTACATTTTAATTTTTGTCAATACTTTGACTCGGTACTGTGTGTATATAAACACACACACACACACACGCACATAAATTACATAGGGACATTTATACGTGGATGTATATATACATACATGCATACACAAAGAAGAACAATTACTAATGCTCCCTCGTGAAATTGTCTTTCTCATTCTTTTACTCTATTCTTTACTTTTTCCTTTCCTTTCCTTTCCTTTCCTATCCTTTTTTTTTCCTCCTCCTTCTTCTTCTCCTTCTCTCTATTTTCTTTTTTCTTTTTTTTCGAAAAAGCTCCCGTCAATTGTACCAGATTTCAAGGGAGCCTCTAATGACGCTCGTTAGCAGTCACAGCGAATTCCTTGAATTCTTTTATTCGTTTCTCGCTGGATGATCGGTTTGGAAGAAAAGTGATGGTGGATGGTTATGCGGAGCTAGCTTTTGCGAGGGCGGGCATTATAAGTTTCGCAATTTCAGATTTCTTCACGGCTTTACCTTAAAATGAACGCGGATTGCTACATTCGGTCTAGCGTGAAAACTTTCTTACGTCTACTACCAACTAGAAACCAACCCTCCTCCCCTCCCCCTTTTAAATCTCACGTTCTTCCTACTTTAGCTTTCAAGTAACGAAGTGCATACATACATAAATACATGCATACAAATACGTACAAATAAACCATACATATATACGCGTATTGTACATATATACGTACATTAACACGTACGTGCAAATACATACGAGTTAACCATACATGTATACACGTATTGTACATACATACATACATTAACACGTACATACAAATACATACGAGTTAACCATACATGTATACGCTTATTGTACATACATACATACATTAACACGTACATACAAATACATACGAGTTAATCATACATGTATACGCGTATTGTACATACATACATACATGTATACGCGTATTGTACATACATACATACATTAACACGTACATACAAATACATACGAGTTAACCATACATGTATACGCGTATTGTACATACATACGTAAATAAATAAATAAATAAATCAGAATTTTCCCTAATCGATATTATACTACACATACAAATAATACATGTATATATGTATATACATTCATATCCACGTGAACGACACATTCATACACACGTGAATAGAAATTTGCATGAATAAGTGAAAATGAATTCCTGATTTTAGGAAAGTTTTCGTTCAGGCCGCGTGGTATACAAACCACGTTTTACGATTGCATTGTTTTGCTTCTGACGTATGACTTGCAATGATTAAAATAATACAACAAAGCAATAAAATTTCTTTTTCTAGGTATTATTTTAACGAACACACGTGACCGAACATTACTCTTCATTTTACAACAAGAATACGAAATGACTCGAATGGAAATTTCAGCGCGGCGGGAGGGGGGGGTGGTAAAGCGCAAACGACCCATGCGGCACGGAACGTGTTAATAAAAAATAATAAAATAAATTAGATTAGAAAAACATGTAGGAAAATACAATAAGCGAGAAGACAAGTTTTTTTTTCTTCTTCCTTAGATAAAACGACAAATTTCAATGGTATAGAAGAAATGCGAAATAGAGAACGAACTATCTACATATCGTATATAAATATATACGTGCATGTGTTCTTTATACAAAATGCACCATATGGACCAACAATACGAGATATTGAATACGCTGAGTTTACTAGTCGAAGAAAAAAGTAAGAACGAGAAAGAAAGCAAGAAAGAAAGAAAGATAACGTTTAAGAAAAGTCTTCTTTTTTCTTAAATCGATATTAAGTTTTAAATTCTAATTTTAATAACAACGAATAACGAACTTAAATTCCGATAGTATCGTTTATATTCTTCATTTTATGATCTTTCAAAAATACGATTTTTTATAACAACCCTTACGAATAGAAATTAAGCAACAAATTGTGGTATAAAAATAATTAAGAAGTGCCAAATTTACGACAATTAAAATTCATCATCTATTGTGTGTGTGTGTGTGTGTGTTTGTGTGTGTGTTTGTTTTTTTCTTTTTCTATTTCTCACTTTCAGGACCTAAGGTATAGCAGTTTCGTTGGCAAACGATTTTTTTCGACGCGTTTTATGATTCGCTGTGTATTTCAAAGCCGCGACCTATGTGACACACAATGTGTGTTCAACTCCCTTCAAGGGAAGGTTTTCTGAATATGTCGTCGAGTAAAAAAAAAAAAGGGAGAAGTTTACTTTGGTCAAAGAAAAAGGAGAAAATAAAATGAGAGAGTGAGGATGGGAAGAAGTGGGGAAGGAGAGAAGGGAGAAAGGGTGGAAGGGTGAAGGGGGAAGGTATGTTACGCATAAACGTTACACACTTGAACCAAACTCATTATTTTTCCTTGACGGTGTGTATCGTCAAGCTACGCTATTCCTCATTCTCTTACGTTACACCTTTGAGTTTTATTTAACAAACTTTACATTATTTTACATTAACAAAGTTTGTTGGAATCGTTATATCCCTTGGAGGCTTAGGTAAAACATTTTTTTAAATTTCTTTTTCCTTTTTGTCGAGGAAGGAAAAAGATTGAAATTATGATTCACGCGTTAAAAGAAACGAAGAAACAAACGAACAAAGAGTGAGGAAGAGAAGAAATAGTGCCGTCGTATTTTTTCTTTTTTTCATTTTTATATTTATTTTTATCTCGATTTAAATAATATGATTTAATTTTTTCATTTTCTACTTTCTCGAATAATAAATATCAACGAGGTTATATCGATAATACGATTATACGATTCTGGTTTTTTTTTTCTTTCGTTTTACACGTATTCTATCTAAAACCCACAGAAATTACGTGATAATTTAAAAAAATACTTTTTTAATATTCTTTTATCAAAAAAGTATTATTAACAGGTTGTTCAGTTAAAAAGAAAATTCGTATAGATGACATATACACGTTTGTTTGTTTGATTTTTTTTTTCTATCTTAACCACTTGGTATTTGAGACGAAAAAAGGAAAAATGAACAAAAATATCTACGAAAAAGATCGTCGAACTAACTTTCAAAGCTTTCTCGATCGATATTTTCATTTATGCATTCGTATATATATATATTATCTTCCGAAATGGAATACAAAGAAAAAGTTTAATGTAAGTCTAATATATATATATACATACATGCATATAGTATAGAAGAAGAAAATGCATTCAGGTTTAAATGAAAATGGTTGGAGGTTAGCGCATGTTCGTAAAGGATGTTCGTCGAACGTATGTTAATCGGAGCACCACCAGCAGAGTCTTTTATGTGGCCGGATAATGGTTCTGGTTCTACACGTGCATGCAAGAGTAATGAGGGCAATGCAATCAGAGACGGTTAGTGTTTCGCTAAAATCACCGTGAACGTTTCTGTACTTTATGATGTTCCCACGTCCATCCCAAAGTACATTTTTCATCTAGATTATCTCTATAATGATCAACTATAGATACTTTATCGTTTAATGAGAGAAAAATTACTACGTATATGTAACACCATTAATATCGATCCCTATCATCATTAAATATATTACATATGTAACGTATACAAATTTGTAATAAATACATTTTATAAAAATATATATATATGTATATATTATAATGAAGATAATTGTTTTCTTTCATCTTTTTTATTAAAGTATTTAAATGCGTGCAACCTTTTAATTTAATTCTCAAATAAAAAAAAAAATATATATATATATATAAGGAAGTATTATATTTATAATAAAATTATATTTCTTTTAATTTAAATAATCTAAATAATATCAATTTTAAATATTATATAATCGAATATAAAAATAATCATCATAATAAAATATTAAGATAAGAAAATAAATCTATATTTCTATGTGTATATAGAAAAAAAATAATTAAATATAGTAATTAACGTATGATAATTATCTATTGTAGAAAAGACTATCTAAAATTAGAATAATCGAGCTTCCTAGTTACCGTCGTCTAATTTCAACCATGTTGTCCACTAGTACGTATATCCTTGTCTACGCCAATATCACTTGATGAGATTGTATCTACGAAGATTACACTACTCAGTAGTCATAATTGCGATTTAGTTCGCCATGGATGATCACTTAAATTACAAGACTCCGCGAAATGTTTGTTAGTTGAAACTATTGTTACTATTTTAACACGACAATGACGTAACCATATCGATTACTGTCAAATAAACGATGAAATATGAGAAATATAATTTTACCGATCGTGTAATAGAAAAAGATTAGAGTGTATCTCTATGTAGGTGTACGGTTCTCTATGTGTGTGTATGTGTGTAAGAAAGAGAGGGAGAGAGAGAGAGAGAGAGATAGATATAGAATGAAAATTGTGACGAACATTAATTTTCACTTTCGAGTCGGATCTCCTTCTTAATTACATTCCTGAAGATCGGCCTAGAAGACGTAGATCTTAGGTAGACGTGTATATTGATCTCTTAGACCTTTAACTAAAGATCTAACTGCATAATTTATCAAACACGTTTACTTTCCGAGCACTTCAACTTATTAGAATATAACTTCATTTCATTTTCTTATCCTTTAATAAAAGTTTTCATATGAAAAATATAATATAAATGGTGAAAAATAATTTAATATATTCGAATTGTCTTACGTATTATATAGGAATGTTATTATTATTATTATTATTATTATAATTATTCATTTTAGTAATAAATTTCATAGAAAATTATTATGCTATTATACGAGTAATAATTAAAAAGTTTTGAGCTTCGACAAAAATAATGTTATACTTTTTTTTTAAATAATGAAAAGAATTTGTTTCCATGTTAAACTCAAAACTTTTCAACCCACCTACGTATATATAGAAAATATTATAATAGAAAATATATCAAATAATATAATTATAATAAAATTAATATATATATATATACATAAAAAAAAAAGAATAAAAATCTTCATATTTATCTCTTCCAAGAATATTAATAATATTAAATCACAAACTTATCAATTGATATTACACAAGTAATATAATTAAATCAATTAATCATATTAAAAATAAATAAACAGTTTTAGTAACAAGACAAGAAATAATTTCGTAATATAAAGAAAAGAGAAACAATTTTCCTTTCGTTAAATAAACGAAATTAAAGATAGTCAAAAGATTGATATGTTAACTGTTACGATTTAAGGGTAAGACAAAAACAAACAAAAAGAAAAAACCCCGATTGACTGTTCAGTGATTGGAGAAATAGCAAACGGAAATGCGAAATCGTTTGAAAGTCTTACAAAGGAATACTAATATCGGTCTATTTCTCAGCAAGTAACTAAACTACAAGAAGGTGACAAGTGAATCCTAAATTAAGGAGGCAGTATTTAATCAAGGATTTACGCTAGTGAAGATCTACGACGTCTTATCTAGTACGTTCTTGAGACTATTCGTATGAAGCTAAAGCTGAAGCTGATACAAGTTACCTTCGTTTGAATACATAGAAGAGAGATAGAAGCAGACAGACAGACTAAGAGTCAAAGAGAAAGATATAGACAGAGAGAGAGAGAGAGAGAAAGAGAGAAAGAGAGAGAGATAGAAGAGACTTTATCAAGCGAATGAACTTTGAACTCTGTGGACTTCTATCTACTAACGAATTACTTGTGTGTTTAATACGATTTATCTCTCTCTCTCTCTTTCTCTCTCTCTTTCTCTTTCTATATCATTGGTAAATTCGCGTGAAACTTATCGCAACCAATATTAATTCGAATAAAATTCGAAATTGATTAAGATCAAACATATATCGAATATTAATATCTCTATATCTACTGGTAATTAATAATATTATATATAATAGTTATCGGTAAAAGTGGATTTACTTAAGTTTTAAAATAATATTTATAAATATTCGTTATGATAAATGATTAATAATAGAAAAATTCATATTACAAATGAATATATGAAAATAATGTAAATATATATATAATATAATATTTAAAATATTATATTTTTATAACCATCAATTGCGATTTATATTGCAAAATATTGAAGAAAAAGAATGTAATACATTGAAAGGAATATTTCGTGATCATTTAAATACATGAATATATATAATAAATATATAAATACGAGTATATAAAAAAACTGGTGTGTGTACTTATGTACGCACGTAAGAAGTTATTCTTCTTTGCCGTACCAAAACGAACATAACCTCAATAACCTCAAAAATAACTTCAAAAAAATATTGGACTGGAAGTATGAGAACATAAGCAACTAATTATTATTATTTATTTACTTAACAAAAAAAAGAAAGGAAACATATTTTCAATCGGTCCACACTAAATATAAGGGAGATATATCGAATTACTTCACGCGTCAACAGCAATGGCGCGGTTACAGCATTAGTTCTCGCTTCGATCGTTTAAGTAAAGCAGCGCTGAGTACGATTAAGTATTTGGATGGGGGTGACCCGCTTGAGAAGAAAAGAAGACAACTTCATGCCGTATACTTGAAATCGCTTTGCCGCGCGTCGTAAATACCGACGAACTTCATGGTGTCGTTTTTCCAAATGCTCGGAACAAAATCACTCCCCATTACATTTTCCCAAACGCGCCAAAAGAAGTATAACTTCAAAACAATTGTGTTTTACACGCGACGAAATTGATATTCGTCGTTTCACTTTAACATCAAAAATTCTATTATGAAAGATACATAGAGATCGCAGAGAAAAGAAAATTTTCTAATAGCCGTGGAGTAAAAGAAAAAGAAATAAAAATGAACCGTCGTTCGTTCGTTCGTTCGTTCGTTCGACCTAAATAGCAAGGAGTAGACACCGGTCTCTGTAATCGAGAGAAACACAGTGCAAGTTAGACAAAGATTGTAGGGAGAAGAAATGTCGGATAATGAAACGACGAGATGAATTAGACGTAAACGAAGACGAAGACGAAGAAGAGTAAGAATAAGAATAAGAATAAGAAAATCTTACGAGCAGGGTACAGCACGGCACAGTGCGAGAGAAAGGATGTCTGAATAATTGAGAACTTAAAGAGCGAAGAGAAGAAATTAATAGAGAAAAGTCAGAAACGAGACGACGGAGATAAGAAAAAAAAAAAAGAAAAAAGAAAAGAAAAGTAACGAAATTAAAGAAAGTAGGTGCGTATGGGAGAAAGAGAGAGAGAGACGGTGATAGAGGATGGGGGAGAGGAGGGAAGAAACTTAATGACAGACGGATAAGAATTCGCAGGAAAATTTGATACGTATAATCGTGACTTTATAAAAAAAAAGAAAAGGGAATCGATAATCGATTCTCGTTTTACTTTATATTCGCTCTCGAAGAAGATGAAGAAGAAGGAGAAGAAAGAAAAAAAGAAAAAAAAAGTCATACTTTTTATCAAATTTCTAACTCTTCTCCTATAAAATCTGAAATTCCTTGTTTCTTATTCCGAGAAGAAAGAAAGGAAAGATAGAAGGAGAATGAGAATGACGACTATCGAATTCACACGGGACAAACGGCTGCCAACTTTTAGACGAATGTAAACTACTCTATTGCAAACGGGAGTCTGCGAATACGAATAACCGTGACGACTTCAAAAGTAAATACTGTGTGTTCGTTCTTGCATGCCTTTCTTGTTTCTCCTCCTTTATATCTCACGTTTGCCCTTACTTACGTAAGCTCACGTCCAACAACTTCAACGGGTTTTGTTTCTTTTTCTTTTTTCTTTTTCTTTTTCTTTTTCTTTTTCTTTTTCTTTTTCTTTTTCTTTTTCTTGTTTCGAGACAACATTTTTCCATTATTTTTTTACGAGTCTATCGAAAATAATGTTAACAATAAATACAATGTGTGTGTGTGTGTATGTGCTATTTATAATAAATGAATTATTCAATTGAACGATCAATTGATAAAGATAAAAATTGAAAAAAAAAGAAACAATTACGATTATAACGTTATTGGTCAAATTATTTAGAAATCTATCAAGCCTCGATTGATCTAAATTAATAATAAAATTTAATATAAAAGTTTAAAATTGTAATAACAATGAACAAAAAAATCCACATCCTTATTCGAATATTTCTTTAATTTGTAATCATAAAAATTAGAACTATATATATAGTTTGGATAATTTCAATGATCTTATAATGTAAATAATCATTTTAACAAATTGAATAATTTTCTATAAAATAAAGATCATCCCTATTACGTTAAAATGTATCTTTAATGTATTTATAAAGTTAAATTGTGATCTACGTATTATAACATTTAAGCACAACTTTATACTTATTATCGATAATTAAAATGAAAAATGAAACCTTCCTAAATCATATATAATATCCCACCCTTAACTTTTACCTTTTAATATCAAACCCCTTTATACACACGCGATCTCTCTTACGTCACTTACGTTTCGCTACCGTCTAACGATAGAATCTTAGCTTTAAAGAAGATCGTAAAAACGGCCGCAAATAATCTCCAACGAGACATAACCGAGCCAAGGCATTAATATTTAACGAGCACGACGAGAACCGCACGATTTAGTTCAGAAAACCTCTTTCCTCTCTATCTCTCTCTCTAACTTGAACCACTCGTCGAATCGGGAAAGCCCATCGTCGCATGGGTTCTTTGTCGAACCTATAAAACTGTCGGAGGTGGTTTTACCTACCCATTCTTTCCCCTTTCCTCTCCCCCTATCTCTTTTCCTTCCTTACTTTCTTTCTTTCTTTCTTTCTTCTTTTCTTTTTGAATTTTCTCACACTTCACTTTCCCTAACCATCCCAAAGTGTATACCCATAATTTGCCGTTAGTCTCGAACGAGTTGACTTCTAATATCGTCATTTAAAGTCTAATATCTCGAGTTTGGAAAAGTTGTCATAGAACTCGTAAACATTGAACCTATCCATATTCCCCGACCCCCTCACCCCTTCTTCTTCTTCTTCTTCTTCTTCTTCCTACTTCACCAGCACCACCACTCTTTGATCGCCACGCCTCTTCTTAACTTCTTTTCTTTATTTTCTTATTTTTCTTTTTTTAGTTTTACCATCACGCTCGAGTTTTCTTCAAAAGTTATTTGTCCCTTTATATGACCTACAAGAAATTCCGTGCACTTTTTTTTGGATCATATGGTAAACTAAATAATGCGCAAGAAAAAGAAACACACGGTAGGAGCGACGAATTATTATCTCCAATCGAGATGATTTACGGTTCTTTTTTTCTTATAATTATTTTTGATTATACAACAAGATAAAATTTTAAAAATTAACAATAATGACAAATGAAAAAAAAGAAAAAAAGAAAAGAACAATCGATATTTGTAATTATTTTCCCTGTCCTTGTAATTTTTGTGCAACAATAACGTAAACATTATTTTATTCGTTTTAAAACATAATTTCGTAATTCGTATTGGAATATTCATTAACGAGAACTTCGACTAATTATTTTCATTCTTACTTTCTTTTATTTTATTCGTCAAAAACTTTCATCCCTTGAAATCTGTTTTACAACTTTAATGTAAGAGTAATTAATGTGCACCAAAATTACGACGACGACGACGACGACAACGACAACAACAACAGCAATGATAATGATAACGAAGAAAAGGACAACCGTGGAAGACGACGGTTGATTAAAAACTCACAATCGTTTTATTAGCTTCATTCAAAAAGTAATTATATCTCATTATTTTTCTATTATTTTAATATTAAACGAATCAATTTCAATGTTTCAATTTGATATTTAAAATTCTGCAACAAATATTATCATTATTTTTCTTCATTTGATGTTACGAATATGATTGTAAATAACGCGTTAGTATTATCTCTACAAATTTATTTATTTATTTATCATTTTAATCTTGATAATAAAATTGATTATTATATGCATTCTAGATAGTTAAAAAAAAAACAAGATTTTTGTAAAGTTTTATTACACTTATATTAATGCATTAATATTAAACTATTAAGTATTCCAATAATTTTAAATTCAATATCAATGTAATAACTTCAGAAAATAATTTCTAATGCGTTGCTCGCTTGACGTCAAGGAAAAAAAAGATTGTTAAAAAATTATTTAATAATAATAAATGAAAGAGATACTTCACACATACACTTTGGATATTACATACATATATATAGAATTAGATTTCTCTATTTTTAAGGTCATAGACCGTAGGAAAGGGTGGAAATATTGCCAGTAGTTTTGCATCGACCGGTTGTAAAGTCAGCCCTTTTCCAACTGCTGGAATCCAAGATATCACGGTGATCGTTGGAAAAGGGAAGAAGGAAAAAGAAGAAGAAGAAGAAGAAGAAAAAGAAGAAGAAGGAATAAAAATCGAAATAGAAAAAGAAGGAATAGGAAAGGAAGCACCCGCAGAAAGTCACCGAGCCATTCCCGTGTGGCTTGCAACTTCGGTTGGCCAGCAAGCAAATGGACTTGGTGGATCCTACTTGGTGTTCATCCTACATCCCTGCGTCCCTACGTCTCTGCTTCCCAATGTTCCTATCAACCAACCACCAATCCAACCCTTCTATCCCTTCCCACCCTTCCTCTTCTCTCGTTCTGTGGTCGATGAAGAGGATAGCTCGCTTGAAACTGCTAGACACCCGAGGATTTGCCAGTAAAATATTGCCAGAGGATTCTGCATCCCACCTTCCTTCCCACCTTCACCTTCCTATCTTTCCCCCAAACATCCTTTTCTACCTGTACCACCCCAATTTCATCAGTTTTCCTTTTTCTTTCAATATTCCTATTCCCTCTTTTACAACTATCCCCCTCCTCCCCCCCCACTTGCGTTCTACTAACCAAAGACGTCGAGACGAGTGCAAAAGTTAAATGTTCTTGCTTCCATATTAGATTCGAACTTGTCGTAAATTCGATCCTCTACGCGTTTTTGTTTTATTTTATTTTTAAAATATATAATAAACAATTAATTAATATATTAATGATCATATAAGTAACTATTTAATTAATACATATATTATAATGTTGGTAATAGATTTATAAATTTTGAAATAATAATTTAATTCAATATTATAATAAATTATTAATATAATATAATTTTTTTTTTTGAAATTTATAGCTTCTTATATTTTATATTTATTTACTATATTTAAATTGGATTGGATAATTCATAATTTTAGATTCTTATATTATTATTAATTATTATATGATTATTGTTTATTAGATTATTATTATATATTATACGAATTGTTTGAAGAATTCTAAATATACGGATTAACTTCAATTATATTATTTTGTAATAATCACGATTAAAATGATACGCTACAATAAATGAGACGATCATTTGTACAATAATTTATTCATTTGATTTATATGTCAAAGAAGTTCGGCGTTAGATCATTTTGTTGTTTTGTCTTCTTCGAATCAATCGCTGAAAATCAAATTGGTTAAAAAGAAAAAAAAAACCGTAAACCATCTAATCAGTCCTCTGTAATAAATATCATTACTTGTATCGATTTAAATCGAACACCTTATGTATTTTATTATACAATCCTGAAGACAAATAATCTTTCACTTAAATATAACAACGAATGAAAAATCAAATAACATTTAATTTAACATTTGTTTTAATTAATTTAATTTTAACATTTAATCTCCCTCTATAGAATTAAAATAATATTGTAATATATGTATATCTTATGAATTTATAATTGTCATTAATTCTACGAATGCAATATTCGAGGTTAATAAGCGTCATTGTACTTCCACATTGGTCTGTCATGATACCACAAACAAGAAAAAGAGGAAGAAAGAGAACGAAAGGGATAAAGGTAAATGGTAATATTGTTAACCGTATTAAGTTCAAAGCTTTTCTCGAGAGACAGATACATTCATACGATACGATCTCTCTCCTCTCCACCTCTCCCCCACATTGTCTATCTTTCTCTCTCTTATTCACATTCGTGCTAGGATTAAACCTAGAATGCTTCAGTTTCGTCTCCAGGCATTTCGACGACGAATAGATTAGCGCCATTGTTTCGCTGGACTTTGCCACGGGATTAGAATGATTATGGTAATGTCCACGATCCACACTCTACAAGGTATTTCCTACAGAAATCTACGCTAAATGGATTCTTACCGGGCAAGGTTTAAATTCTTCCCTTTTCCTCCTGTTCACTCTCTCTTACACATATACACACACACATATACACACATTTTCTCACTATCTCTTTTTCTTTTTATCTCTTATAAGTATTTTGTATATTTATGAGCGATTTAATCTACCGTCACAACTGCATTTCATAATCATAATACTTTAACCAATGTACAATAAATATTGTACCATTTAGTCTGTAAAATTGAAAGCTTAAAATATCGACCGAAAGTGAAATTAATTAAAATGATAATCAATTATTATTGATCTGTGATTCGTAAATGAATTAGAATATAATCGGATTAGAAAAAAGAAATTAGGATCAGCTGAGAGAACTCGTTGAACGGGATTAACGATATAGGTATCAGAAGGATGTTAACATTTTATCACGGAAATAAAGACGAGAGTAAAATGAGATAAGATAATAATTTAGAATGTGACAGTAGTAAATTGCATCGTAAAAAAAAATGTAAAAAGACGAGAAAAGAATATCAGATAGAAAATAATCAATTCAATTCATATATATAGTGAGCGTCCCTTAATATCGTACAACATTAAACTCTTCCTTGAAAACTATTGATGTAGTAACTACATTTAGAATAAAGAAAATGTAGAAATAAATACGTTAATAATATATCTTAATTACATATTAAATGAGATTAATCTAAAAGCATTATTTATAACAAGTATATTATTTATAACAAGTGAATTAAGCAAATACGAAAATAATATAGAAGAAACGTCTGTCACTAAAAATCGTACGTGTTAGTATAACTGTAAAAATTAAGAGGAATATTATTGTCTAACGATTTTTCATCCTTTGTTTTTACTGTTATTTAAATATTTTTTAGTATCAGAATTAGTTGATATACCTATTAGAGTTAAGAATAATATAAAATATATATTTGTTTGAAAATGACGTATCTATTAATATACTTCGAATAATAAACAATTTCGATTTGATATTTTATTGCATAGATGAAAATTTTCAACTCGAAATCATCACCGACCAGGAACGTTAAAATAAATGTATTTTAAATTAAACAATCTAAAATATGAGTAAATTACATTAGAGTATTAGATATATCTTAAATGATTGTTAATTAATCGAAGGAAATGTATATTACAGTCTAGAAGAACGGAGTATAAATTTCTACGTACCTTCCTCTTCGAAATCCACGGTTAGACTAGTTCATTGTCCTCTATGAAAGTTCTTTTATTGAATGTTGTTTATGTGACTTTTCGAACGTTACGCACGTGTACAACGATAACAATATACCTGAGTAATAGAATTTAAGATTATAACGTTCCAATTTTAGCATTTTTCTAAATTTTATGTAATTGTTTCAACAAAGGTATATTTGTTTTAATATTAATTAATTATAAATTAATAATTTAATATTTAATATTTGTTTTAATATTCCTGCACAGTGATGACTTCAGGGAGGGTGGGGTAAAATTTTCATCTAATAAAACATAAGATCAAAAATAATTAATATTCAAAGTACATTAATAGGCATGTATTGTTTAAACAAATATACGTTGAACGTATATATACGTTGAAATAATATTAAATTATATGTAGAATACATTAGATTATTAAAATAATTATTAATTAAACGAGATAGAAGTGTTTATTGTTATCTAAAACCACGGAGAATATGATCTGTGTACCGTCCTCTTCAAAATTTATCTTCTGACTGGCACGTTGTCCTCTATGAAAGTACTTTCATTAAATGTTGTTTATATGACCTATCGAACGTTGCGCATGTGTATAAAGGGAATAATGCATGTAATAATGATAACGTGGCAGTCTAAAAAGAGATTTTGAAAAGGACGGTACATAGATCATATTCTCCGAGTTTTTAAACAACAATAGACACTTCTACCGATTAATTAACAATTAATCAAGCTATACAGAATACAATATTGCTCTCTACTAATACTTATAGTTATTTGTACATATATACATTGTTGTAAATATTACATATCCATTTTTTATCGTACGTTGAATATTAATTAATTTTAATCTTATGTTTCATTAGATGAAAATTTTTCCCCCGAAGTCATCACTGCGCAGGAGCATTAAATAATTACATAAAATAGATAAAAATACTAAAATCAGAATGTTATAATCTTAAATTTTATCGATTAGATGAATTATTCCTTTTATACACATGCGCAACGTTCGCAAAGTCATATAAACAACATTTAATAAAAGTACTTTCATAGAGGACAACGTCTTATTTCAACGGTGGATATCGAAGGGGACGGTTCTCCGAGCATATACTCAGTGCTTCTAAATTACAATACACATTTTTTCGATTAATTAACAATTAATTAAGCTATACAGAATACAATATTGCTCTCTACTAATACTTATAGTTATTTATACATATATATATATATTGTTTTAAATATTACATATCCAATTTTTATCGTACGTTGAATATTAATTAATTTTGATCTTATGTTTCATTAGATGAAAATTTTTTCCTCGAAGTCATCACTGCGCAGGAGCATTAAATAATTACATAAAATAGATAAAAATATTAAAATCAGAACGCTATAATCCTAAATTCTATTTATTAGGAATATTATTCCCGTTATACGCATGAGCAATATTCAAAAAGTCATATAAACAACATTAAATAAAAAAATTTTGATAGAGAAAAATTGTTATATATAATTTTAAATAACAATTTACATTTTCTTCGATTAATTAACAATCATTTAAAAGTATATCGAACACTCTAATGCATTTAGTTATCTACAATATAACAAACGCATCTCGCAATAACTATCGATCGACGTATCTGCTACATACAAACACACTACTATACATAACTAACACTCTCCTATAATTTCATTCAATTTTCGATTGACTATGAGTTCTCTCTCTCTCTCTCTCTCTTTTCATATCGTTTTATCAAATTTTTTCGTTACCTACGCCTAAGTGAGTTTCACTTAAAAAAAAAAAAGAGTAAAAATATCATAAACGAATAAGATAAAACCCCGATGAAGTTACTTACTTAAATAATAATTATCGAGATTAAAATACAAAACTTGTTATACTTAATACCTCGTCGTTACTACGAACAGCAAACAAAGATGTTATATACAATATATATATATACATATACATCGTGCGACAATCGCGCATGTTGGCAAGCAAGTAAACGCGAGTAATGAGTTAGTAGGATGATATGCAGTTGGTTGAAGGGTCTAAGGGCTCGTTGGCATTAATAGGTGCCCTTGGGCAGCCAGGATCTCGCGAGACTAGACTAGACTAGACTAGACGAGACGAGAACTCAGGCATTACGCGAACGAGCTATAAATTCTGTAGCTCAATGAGGATTATTACACAAGTAAATCACTTAACGTCGTCCCTCCTTCCTCTCACTCTCTCACTCTCTCTCTTTCTCTCTCTTCTCGCGTGTTTCTCTTCAAACAAACTACAACCTCTTCCTCACCCAACCTCTTCTCCTCCCTTCCTCTTACCCTCCACCTTCTTCCTCTATTTCATTGAACCACCCACCCACTCGTGCACCCACTCACTCACTCACTTTATCCTTCTCGTTCTAATGCTCGTCAACCCCTAGGAACGCATTTGCATGCCTCCGGAGAACAAAGGGAGAGAGTAGGGGGTTTAAGGGACCATGAACAGCATGGTCGACAACGCATTTCTGACGCGGAAATCGGCTGGTCCGTTCCTGAATACAAGACGAGTCTGTCGAGGAAAGTAAAATGACTTGGACACCGAGCAAATTAGATCATCGTTTCTCTTGGAAAGGGAAAAGGGAAAAGTTTCCGATGAAAATCGAGTTCTCCTTTCGTAGAAGGGTTCTTACTCTTATAAGGGACGAGGTGTAATAACGTTACTCAAGGGACTTTCACTTTAACATTTTTCATACCTTCTTTTTATTTTTTTTCTTTATTTTTTCTTCTTCTTCTTCTTCGTTCACTTTATCTTCCTTTCGCGGTTATATTTAGTTCGGGGGATGTTTTTATCCCATCTTCCTTCTTCTTTTTTATAGTTCTTTTATTTCGTTTTTCTTCTTCTTCTTCTTCTTCTTCTTCATCCTCGTTGTATATATTTATTTCGTTGAGTCGCAAATAAATGTTATTAACTTTCCAATTTCTTTTGCTAAGAATACTTAACGTATAAGCCTACTATATGCATGTTTTATATGTATCTATGTATGTGCATTCGTGTGTGTGTGTGTATTTTATTTTTCTTAAAGAAAACTTTGACCCTCTTTTATCGTTGCTTAATTAAAATTCGTGCTGGTTACTTTACATCGTAATTTAGATTTATTTGATTTTCGGTTTTGATATTAAAATCGGGTCAGTTTTATTCAACCTTTTTTTAATGAATCGACAATATTAATAGAGATAAAAAAAACTTCAAAGAAAAAAAAACTGGTGTGTGTACTTATGTACGCACGTAAGAAGTTATACTTCTTTGCCGTACCAAAACGAATATAACCTCAATAACCTCAAAAATAACTTCAAAAAAAACTTCAAAGAAAATAATTATTATTATATATATAAGAAAGAATAAAAAAAAGGAAAGAAAATATCAAAATATAGATATCAGTCCACATTAAATATAAGAGAGATATATCGAATTATTTCACGCGTCAACAGTCATGGCGCGGTTACAGCATTAGTTCCCACTTCGATCATTTAAGTAAAGCAGCGCTGCGTACGATTAAGTATTTGGATGGGTGACCCGCTTGAGAAGAAAAGAAGACAACTTCATGCCGTATACTTGAAATCGCTTTGCCGCGCGTCGTAAATACTGACAAACTTCATGGTGTCGTTTTTCCAGACGCTCGGAACAAAATCAACTCTCCCCATTACATTTTCCCCAACGCGCTAAAAGAAGTATAACTTCAAAAAATTGTTAAACTGTATAATTATGTTTACTTATTCATAATTAATTAATAATAAATAAGTTAATAATAAGTATAAATAAATAAGTTAATCATATTTTATTTAATAAATTATTGATCATATTATAAGCAAAATTAAAACTCTAATAATACGCGTTAATATTATAGTTTTTTTTTTTAATGATTTACTTGAAAGTAAAACTATCACAGCCCAAGTTGTTCTCGAGATTATTTCTTGCTAGTGGACTTTAAATAAGCAACGAAACGGATGAATATAGACGAGCATAGACACAATCATGAAAGTTTTGTCTGACAGTAAGCTATCTGAGAACAACAATTGTCAAAGTTTCTTTTTCACAAATGGATACAAAATTTCAAAGTTCTTACTTTTCTCGAATAACCAGCGCAGAGAACTCTCAAGTGGACGCGCGTATTTATAAGTTTTATCGTGTTGTTTTCTTTTGTTTCCTTTTTTCTTTTTTAATCAAAGATCAAAAATATCTTTTTTTTTTTAATAATATTTTTCATATACTCTATCATTTTGTTTTTCCATTCAAAGTTATTATTATAAATTGAAAAAGCTCAAACTTTACGATAGGAAAGATACAATAATACAATAATATTTTATTATAATATATTATAATTTTGATATAAAAATAAAAATGAAAATTTTTGTTTCTATGCTAGGCTCAACAAAAATTTCTCAATTATATATTCTACTTATATTATTTATTATATCAAAATATGCGATTATATAATACTTCGTTTTTTTTTCTTCTCTTCCTTTTTCCTTTTTTACTTTATTTTTTATTGTTATCAATATTGGTCATTATAAAAGAAATAAAATAAAACGTTGCGGTAAGGAAGTTTCTTATTCTGGAAAAAGATAGCAGTAGCTTTTCTTTTCGTAACAAATGGCATGATGGAAAGGGAGAGAAACGCATTAGACGCTATTACGGATATTGTCTACGTACTTACGTATCACCTCGAACCGTATCCGGGCTAGTCTGCGTTACCGGTACAGAGAAAACTCGTCTCTCGGTAATTCCCTCGAGGATATAACGAATAATGAATAAATTACCGCAAACGTTGCCTGGAGAAATACGTTCCCGTAATTAAATAAATTTTGTGTTGCGGTTTACACACCAAGCGATAGTAACGAAGAAAAAAGAGAGAGAATGAAAGAGAAAGAAAGAAAGAAAGAAAAATCTTACTTAGAAAATCGTTGATTATGGTAATACATGTGCAACAACAACAACAACAACAACAATAAATAAATAAAACTAAAGGTGTGATTATCACACGATAATATTTCTTTAGTTGTTTTCTTGATTTTGATTATTTTATTCGTGAAACGAATAAGAAAACTAAAATTCTTAGAATTCTTATTCTATTACTTCAATCAACCCTTTATCTGTACGCTATAAGGAATTTTGTAGTTGTTGCTATTTATCTTAAACAAAACTATTATGCATTATTTTTATATATTATTATATATAAATTGTATTTCGAAACTAATAATGAATGTATTATACCGGGTCGATTGTAAAAGTCTAACGTATAGCGTAAACACGTATAAACTTTTTCAATGGTCCGGAAAATCGTTTGAAGTCGTCGTCTGGAATCAAACGTCTAGCGAATCGAACATTAAATCGTCCGTAAAGTAAATTCCTGGCGTCGGAAAGTACAGAGAATCTCATCTCGAAACATAAATCCTCGAAAGACCGTTGGGTTTCTCAGTTCTACTGTTACATAGTAGTGAGAGATTGCTGTTATCCACTCTGCTAGCTGAAATGTTTGTGGTAGATCTAGAAAGTTAGCTATCTACCTAGCTAGATGCCAGATACCTAGATAATAGGTATCTGATGGCCGTAAGAATATCACGAATGTTTCTCTTCTATGAAACGTCATTGGTCCGTGTACTCTAACATCGATGAGAATAGTAACGACGAAAGTTTATGGTTTTGTGATCTCTTTCTCTCTCACTCTCACTCAGCCTCTTTCTTTCTGTCTCAATATCAATGTATATATATATATATACACATTGATGACATCGAAATAGTCGAATGGCTAGCAATTTCCAGGAAAAACGAGAACATCTTGGCCTTCTGCCCTCATTTTTCAATAGTATTATTCTTTCTCTTTCTCTCTCTTACTCTCTCTTACTTTGTGGAAACGAGAAAATGGTCACAGAATAGGACTAGTCTGGTGCTTGTGACGGCAACGATCCTGACAACGATCGAGGTATTGGGTTAACGATCTTACGAGACGGTTCTCCAACCTCCTTCTCTCTCTCTCTCTATCTTTCTATCTTTGTCTCTCTCTCTCTCTCTCTCTTCATTCGATGTTCTTCTACACTCCGCAGCGTGCTTTGAATTTCAAATTGTTCCGCCAGTTGGACACTGTACCAACGTCAACTTCCTATCCACCCTTTCGTCGTTGCTACGACGTCAACGAAGCCAATGGCTAAACAGCCAAGCAAGAAACTGGAGACACTAACGATGCGGCACTGTTGTTACTATTGCTACTGCTACTTGCTAGTTACTTGCTACTGTTGCTGTGTTACTACCGATACTGATACTGGTATTGCTGGTAACGTTCTTGTGTTTCGACCTCTCTTAAGAAGCAAAACTTTGTTCAGCCTTTTACCAGAAATCTTCGTGGTTACTTAAACTTTCTAACCAACCTTACTAAAATCCCCCAACCCCGTCCCCCACCCCTTTTCACCCTTCCCCGCTTCCCCAAAAAGTTTTCTCTTTTCTCCTCGATAATTATCTTCCGTCGTTCGAAATCTCCCGCGACAAGTTCCTAGACGATATTAATGCAAATTAAATGATAATTGTTAATATATACTATCCCGCTACGTGAGCACTATCAGAGATAACATAGACACAATCGCAAGACCAACCCCCTTATCCATGCACTTCCCTGCTAACCCACCCACCCTCATCAACTTCTAACTCAATCCTCATCATCTACGTTGGATACAAGGAGGATTATATTTTCTTGAGTCTCGTTGCAGCGTTGCGAAACTACTTGCACGTGGAAATATTCTGATTTTGTTATCATCGAGATATAAACTCACGTTTAAGATTATATATTTGTAATTTTGAAAATAAATCTATTTATATCGGGATAGAGATGTTTTCATTAATTTTGCGATTAAAATCAAAGTCATTTTTACGTTAGAGTGTATTGCATTAAGTTTGAATTTTACGAAGGAATGGAGAGGGGAAGGAAAATAAAAATAAATGTGTCGGGGTGGTGATCGAGGGAAAATCGAAAGGAATGTTTGTCTTACGGATACAATTTCCTCTGTAATATTCCCTTGAAAATATTATTATCTGCAGTATGAAACATTTTCTTCTCTCTCTTTCTCTCTTTTTCTTTTTTTCTAAATTTACCTGAGAATTCGTTACACGTACTGACAAATATTGCGACGAAACGGTAATAGATCCATTCACTCATCCTTCCGTTTTTCTCTTATCAAATGGCATGATAGCTAAGCGCAAACATAATCAATATATATATATATATTTATTGTATTCTATATATGTGTATATACATGTAAAGAATATTTCGAAATTTTTTTTCCATAGAATAATGCAAACATATTCCACGAGTAAAAATAATTTTTAAAAATGCCATATGGAAATAGGCTTTAAAAAACAATTTAATAAAATGTTTAAAAAAAAAAAAAAAAAGAAAAAGGAGAAATTGGTTTTTCGAACATCACGCCACCACTGGATTTTTAAATGAAAGGAAATAACAAGGATTGGAAATGCAATCAATTCAATTTTTGATTGATGTCAGTCTTGTATTTATATAAAACAAGCGACACATTTAAATTGAACTAACATTGATTAATATTATCAATCTGTTTTTGGTAATACATCGAACAAAAATGAATCTGCTGTTATTTTGTTTATTGTATAATCATAGTCTATAAAGAAAAAGCATTTCTGAGTTTATATTTATGACACTTTTCTCATATTTTTCGATCATTATTTCGTAAAATAATTAAAATGACAATTATATACAAACATAAGTTAAGTATATAAATTATAATGTTTTTAATCACAAAACTTATATATTAATATTTAAATATTTAAAATAGGGTCAAAAAATCGTTTACTATTTTCACATAATATCAAATACATTGTATCATAGTGATCATTAATTTAAAATACTAATCAAAAATATTGAACAAAATATCGATTCAATAAATCTTATACGTAAAAATTATGCTGTCAATGCACAAATTATTTCTTGCATGTAAAGTAAATTTTCTTCAAAAATAATATTTAAACCATACAAAAAATCACTTTATCGGCGTTTCAAGAATTTGTAGGGAACAATACTATATACATAAAAGACGATGCATTACGAGTTGCAATATCTATGTAACTAGATAGAAAAAAGAAACTAGTAGTAGTAATAGTAGTAGTAGTAGACTACGCAGTAGTACAAACAAGATATGACATCTAGCACGCGGCACGTAGCAAAGGAATGAGAACAATAAGCGAAACGTTTTCTCTGTCAGATATGGATCGATGAAAAGAAAAATAAAAACGAGAAAGAGGATTAGTGGGGGGTAGAGAAAATAGTGAACGAGAGAGAAGGATTGGGGGGAGGAGGAGGTAAAGGGGGGATTGGTAAATTCCAGACGATGTGATAGAAAGAAAAAAGAGCAAAACAAGAAGAAAGAAAGAAAGAAAAACTGTTTCAATTCGCGGACAAGATGAGGGAAAGGAAAAAAGTATTACGAAAGGATGATACCAAAAATATAGGGTTCCTATTCTTTTTTTTTATTATTATTATTATTATTATTATAAGACTTTCGACGACGGGCGAAAATAAAAAATGAGAGGAAACAACAACAAAGAAAATAAGAAAAAAGAAATAGAAGAAATAAGTTAACGAATAGAAAACATTCGATGCACGATTTTTTTGTTTTTTTTTCTTTCGTACTTTATTTCATTCAAAAGTTTTTCCGGAAATTTAATTGACTTTTATTTTTTAGGAGTATAGGGAATAAAAGGAGGTATGGGAGGATTCAAAGGTTCCGTTAATGGCAATTTCGAGCAGTAGATATTTAAAATCCAATAACTGTATCACTAGATCGTATTTATATTGCATGGATTTAAATAAAATGGTCGCATATTAAATATCACAAAGAAAGAAAAAACAGAACAAAAATATATGCTCAATCCTCAAAAATACAGTAAATTTGTATTCTATGTATATGTATATGTATATGTATATCTATTAGTATAAGTATATGTATACATATATGCATACGTATGTATACGTTTAAGCGTTAGATGCACATGTGAAATTCTCCTGACACGTGTGTGCAAATGACACACAAAAAAGAATGAAAAAAGGGAGGAGAAGAGGGATTGTTGGCATATGGTATAACCGATAACTGAGCCATACTTTTGGACGAACCGGAAAAAATTCCATTTTCGAGCACGCGCGTTTGAATATCCGATCCGTTCGTAACGAGAATCACTGACTGACTTTCCGAAATCGAAACGTATACATGTATTTTATATATATATATATACATATATACATACACGGTTTCCTTTATTTTCTACGCTTTGCAAGATTGGAAATATCGATCCGAACCCTAGCGATGATTTCGCTTCAAGGAACGTCAATGCACACGATATCTGTATTTAAAAATATATGTATCCTTTCATGCACGCAACACATACACACATACGTATACACCTACGAGCATACGTAAATAAATACATTCGAACTAAACGAACTGTGTGCCAGATATTTTTTTATATATCTACCTACATTTTTTGTTCTCCCACCTGGTACACGCGTATATACATACGTGCATATGTGGATAAGCGCGAGTATGTGTGTTTGAAATCATAGAAAGAATAAACAATCGAACAATATCACTTTTCTTCCAATATTTTTCTTCTTCTAATTTTCTACTTTCTTTTACCTTTTCCTTAACATTCTTCGAAAAATAATTCGCGTTCAAAGTTTCAGAATATCGTTTCTTCTTATTGGTAAAAGAAAAAGTAAAAATCTTAAATCGATACGAGGGTATGGTGCATATGTGTCTGATTAAAAAAAAAAAGAAAAAAAGAAGAAATAAAAAAAAGAAAAGAAAAGATCAAGAAAACAAACGAATTAGCCCAGAAGGTTGGTTGTTTGGTGGGTTGGTTGGTAGGTTGCTTGCTTGGGAGATGCACAATAGCCTGTTTTCAGGTACGTGCACGATTCGAGAACTCGGAACTTTTGTTTCCGGAGCGTCCCATGGTGTAAGTCCATTAATTATCGTCGCGAGAATAAGGCGGCTGCATTGTTCCGAAACGGTGAACAACGTGCGACCGAGAGCGAGTGCTTCTCTCGACTTTCTGCGATTGCCGAATACTAATGTAAAAATACTAGGGGAAGAAAGGAAGAAAGAAAGAAGGGTATAAATAAAAAGAACCATTACTTTTGTCATTAATGTTAATGAGAATTGTACGAGATAAGTCACGTGTGTTGTTTTTCTTACAACAGCCACGATGTATTTTTCTTACGGTTTTCCTTTTTCTTTTCTTTTTCTTTTTCTTTTTCTTTTTGGCGTTTCTTTTTATTACGTAGGAATAATAATCGAAATATTTATTTAATAAAATGAAAAGAAAAAGATAAAATCTTGTAGAAAATTATTCCCTCCAAGATTGGATATAACTTTATTTACTCGAATATCAATAAATTACGCGTGCTCAAATGTAATCGGTAATTTTTATTAATTATTTAAAAAAGTGTTTTGTATATATATAAATTGAATAATTAAATGTCGGTATTAAATTACAAATATTATTTAAAGTTTATTATTATTCATTAAAATACTGACTTATAACAAACAAAAAATATAATAATTAGCATTAATAATCATTTTAATCATTTCTCCGTAAGAGGATTCTTATTAAACTAATCAATAAATCTATTTTATCAAAAATCAATTCGAAAAATATCAAAATGAAATTACGCGAGAAAAATGAAAAAAACCCTGAACATATTGAAATCAAAAACAAATTAGAAACAAATAGAATTGATGAAAAAAGGATTTACAGACGATCATGAATGAGAACGAATGAACGAATGAATGAATGAATGAACGAATGAACGAACGAATGAACGAGTGAATGAGCGAGTGAATGGGGAAATTCTCGGATGAGGTACGCCATCGTTAAATCGTACGAGTGACAATAAAGGACAATCCCTACGATTGGCTATCCTCTCGGTTTAGCGTGGTGAAAATAACTTCTTTTCTTTCTATCGTTGAGAGTTGACTGCAACTAGTGCACGTTTGCGAATGCAGTTCTATGCATACCTCACCCTCCAACTCTCCTACCCCTATCCATTCCACCCACTTTCTATCACTTTCTCTCTTTATATCTTTCTCCGTTCTCTATTATCTAATTCTATCTCTACTTTCGACCCCTTAATTTCCTTCGTCTCATCAACTCTCTCTCTCTCTCACTCTTTTTTTTTTTTTTTTACTAAAAGAGTTTCTTCATGGTCCGACAAGATGTGCCGTTCGCGTGTGAATGAAGTTACAATTTTCTGCGCCGTTGCAACGATAATAACGGGGGCGGTTTGTGCTTCAAGTAAGAAAGAAAAAAAAAACAGACGAGAAAGAAAGAAGTGAGAGAGAGAGAGAGAGAGAGAAAGCGAGTTAGAAAACGGCTAACCCGGGAAAAGATTTTCCGTCAAGTTCGTGTGCATATGCGCGTGCACGCGCGAGTATAAAAAGAAACAAAAAATGGAGGAAGAAAAAAAAGAATTAGAAAGAGAAAGCAAAAGGAAAAGGAAAACGAAAGGAAAGAGAGAGAGAGAGGAAGGGAGAATAAGCATATGCTTGTCTAACCGCAAAAAGACTGCACGAGCTTATAATTCTGTGTTCCCTGAAAGAAAAAAGAAAAAAAAAAAAGAAAAAAATTTACGTGGTCTTAATCGTCGTTGAATCCCATGAAACTACTACGTACTATACATATTTGCAAAGGAGAGGGGGAGGGAGATAGTAGAAGGGATAAGGGGTGAGAAGGAGAGGGAGGTTTGCGGGGAACGAATTTTCCAGCCTATTCGCGTAAAATCCAACAAATGCATATTGGAACTCGGCGAATATCCGATATGAATTTTATGTTTTATCGATTTCAACGATTTATTGTCGATGAATGCGTTGCACCCCCGTCTCTACAATACGACCTTATTCTTCTTTTTTCTTCTCTCTCTCTCTCTCCCTATACTAGCGTTTGCTTTATAATATATTTCTTTGTCTCTTCTATTTATACAATTTTCCTCTTTTTTTTTTTTTTCATTTTCTCAGAAAATTTATTTCAACCTTCTCTCTCTTAACAATTTTACTCTCTCTCTCTCTTCTCCCTTTTGCAATGCAATGCAATGCCAGAGACCCTTTTTACCTAAACCCGGACGACAAGCGTTTTTCCCGCGACAAGTTCTCTTTTTTTTTTATTTTTTTTTATTTTATTTTTTTTTTATTTTCCATTGTTTTTTCATTCTCCTACATATGTACCGACGTACCTAAACCCGACTTTTTCTTTTTTTCTTTTTATTTATATATTTTTGGTCTTGTCGTATTATTTACTGATTTTTTTCTTCTTTTTCTTTTTCTCTTTTCGTCCACCGTTATACTCGAAACGCCATTTTCCATTAACCCTTTCGCTTCGAGCGCCGCATATATGCGTCGCGTCCTAACGTAAAGTTTTCTAGATATATATAAATACGTATAATTTTGTAAGACTTTTCATATTTAACAATGTAAATTATACTTGTCACATTGGAGCTACGATTGTTTTATTCAGCACAGTTTTTATTATTTAAGACTTAGGTTAGGAAAATGTGTATAATATATATACAGAAACCACTGTGCATATTTCTGTGTACTGTACAGTTACTGTGTACTTTAGCAAACTGGACTGCCGAAACGAAAGGGTTAACCCTTTGACTGCTAAGTTTGACTGCTTTAAGTTGAAATGCCGGCACGCTGAGAAAAGTATTCAACTTTTATGCGCAATATGCATTTTATTGGCAGCGTATAAACACCGTATTATAATATAGTAAACAATCCAATCACTATTACTTTGTCTACTGCAAAATAAATCCAATCATTTTATTATTTAGACATATACGAGAGAAAATATTTCCAACGATACACATAAAACAGCAATAAATAGACAAAACCTTCGCCGAGCGCGTATTTGCGTCCACAGGCATCACCGATGCTTTTCGTTGGACGCATATGCGCGCCAATAGCAGTCAAAGGGTTAGTGGTACAAACAAAGCTGGTTTAAGAGGTTTAATTATTGTCAGATTATTTTGACAAATGTTAAAGATTTTTGTCATCTACCTTAACGAAAGAAAGAAAGAGAGAGAGAGAGAGAGAGAAAGAACAAAAAAAAAAGAAAAGATAGTAAAAAATAAAAATAAATAAAAAAGGAAAATCGAAACAGGAAAACCGCAGGTTTTTCATTTGCAACGAGTGCAAATGGTCGGTGGTGGTAGTGGTGATGATGATGGTAGAGACGATGGTAGTGGAAGAAGTGGTGGTGGTGGTGGTGGTGATGGTGGTTGTAGTAGCAGCTAGATTAAAGAGCGGATGAAGAAATATTTGTGGAAGCTTCGAGAGGTGGATGAGGGAACTGTGTTCATCCGGAATTTTGTCTCTCTCTCTCTCTCTATTTCTCTGTCTTTCTGTCTCTCTCTCTCTTTCTCTCTCTCTTTGCCTGTCTGTGTCTTTATCTTTCTCTCTTTCTGTCTATCTCGCTCTTGTTGGACGACGAGAAGACAAGCCACGAAATGCGATTAAGTGCCGTTTGTGCGCTTGCGGCGATTAAATTACGCGAAGACTTCGTTTCTACAGTGCTCCGGACGCAACCACGACCCGTAGGATCGTGTAATGATTACTATCACCGCTTAGAAACAGCACCTTGAGAGAAGAAGTGTCCAGGTAAGAAATAAAAAAGGTAAAAGGAAAGAAAAAAATTAGGGCCAGAGTCGAGTGGGTTGATTAAAATAAAAACAAATGAAATTTGTTTCGATAGATCAATTGATTCATTGATTCAATGATCCCAATGATTTCGTGATTCAATGTACCAATATCTTTAATCTTTTAACGAGATCGATGTACATTTTACTGATTTATATTATGATTTTTAATTAACGTCACTCGCAGTTTTTATTTAGTTTCGAATTCGAGATGAAAAAGTCGGGGGATGGGGTGGGGAGCGAGAAAGAAGACAAATTTATTTCGATAAATCGATCCATCCAATGATCCCATGATTTCATAATCTTACGATCCAATACTTTAATTATAATTTTTTGTCGACATCGATACGGCTTATATTATCGATGATTTTTAATTAGTATCCCTCGCAATTTTATATGGTTTCGTGTACGAGATGAAAAATATATTTTCGAATAAAAATTACTTATATACATCCTTTTTCTTTATTTCTTTCTTTCTTTTTATTTTTTTCTTTAAACAAACAATATATAATAGAAATTTGTATTTTAAAAAATAGGATCTTGATAATAGTCTTAAAACTTTTCGCTAAATAAAGAATAATAAATATCACAATATTTTCTCTACGGGGATAATCAGATAACTCTCTAGCAGGAAACAATTTTTCTCCAAAATGTCAAATGCATTTTAGAGATAAAAATTTACTAAAGCTGTTATTTAAATCCCCGCTATATATATATTACAGTATATAAAAAGTATAACTTCGACTTAAAAAAAATATATACCTAAATATATATATATATAAGAAATTACGCGTACGTGAACTAAAAAAAAATTAATTTTGTAATAATAAAATAAATATGATTTTTTCTAAATGCACAAACACACACATACACATACATACATACATACATACACACACACGTGCTCACGTATTTAAGTAAATAACTTCGAAGTTACGTAATGGTACAAAAAATTAATCTGTAAGATAAGCTCATCGTTAAATTTTCTTCTGTTTAATATAATTCTTCTCTCTCTCTCTCTCTCTCTCTTTCTCTCATATCTTCTCTCTCATATTTTTTGTTTTTCATAGACGGTTGCGATTAATGGCAGCCCTTCTAATATTAGAAATTTAGGAAAACCGCATCCTATGTATAAGCGCTTGCGTTTGCGCACGCACACAACACACAAACACACACAGACACAGATACAGACACAAAGAGAACACGCGAAATGCACCTTAGCTTTGATCAGCAAAGCCGAAGTGAGTTCGAGAGAGCATCGGGCTGCTCCAGGCAAGTTTAAATTCGCAAGTAGTTCGGTCTACAGCAAGGATGGGTCAAGTAGCCTTGGATGAGAGTCCTTCTCCTATCTGCTTTTCTCTTCTCGACTATTCGTTCCTCTATCTCTTTCTCTTTCTCTTTCTCTTACTCTTAGTCTCTTACTCTCTTACTCTCTTACTCTCTCTATCTAGCTCTTATTATCTAACTTTCTCTTTATCTACCCTTCCTAGTAGCGATTAGGATCATTAACACAATGCATTGGCAACTGATTACAATGGAATATTAAAAGTACTGCTACACGAAAAGTTAATGTCTATTTATTCATATTTTTCACACACACACACACACACACAATAAATAATTTTATTATTTAAATATAATATTTTGTAATATTTCGTTAAAATTCATAAAAACTTTCTGAACAACCTAATGCAATAATAATAATAATAATAGTAAATAAATACCTGATTCTATATAAAACTCAATGTAATTTTAAATCAAAAGTAATAAATAAAATGAAAAAATAATTAGACAAATAAAGTTTGATACATTTCTAACGAAGAATCTGAAGAATTTTTAATCCTCTGGCAAGTCCAATGTTGTGTGACCAGTGGGGTTTGAGGAAGATTGGAAAGCACTTTGCGGTTTCCATAGTTGAAGCTATATCTCGGTGTCAATTCAATTAATTTACTTTGATAAGGTGGATAATAATAAATATTGACGTTAAACGATGATACAGATGAAAAATCGTCTAGTCATTCCGTCCATCATTATTTTAATATGATAACAAATGAAATCTCTTTCAATCTGTCAAAACGAATTTAAATAATCGTTGATATTACAAATTAAAAATACTATCAAATAATAATCAATGATTCGAATAATTGTTATCGATAATATCTAGAAAATTTGTGAACAATTGAATAAAATTATAATAATAATCTTGAAAATAATCTTGAAATAATTTGTTCGGACGATGATCGTTCGGCCGTATGATAATCGTTCCTGGAAATACTATCGTTTGAATTCGGAGTAATTTGTCTATGGTTCACCAGTTCGTAATGAGAGAACCGTTTTACCTGTTGGACGGTACTTCGTTTGTTTATACCGGCCACTTTATGAATTACGTACGGGCAGGTGCATACTAAATGCACTCTTCCATGCACAGGAGCGTTGTTGTCTAGTTCGGTGTTATGTTGGCATCGTTCTTGTGTTGTTGGTGCTGTTGCTGGTACACACCGAGTGCAGTATTTTATGTGGCAATGACGACGGATGCGCCGGACGTACGTAATGCTACGAAACACGCCTGGTCTGACAAATTTCAGTTATCTCTCACAAAGTGAGCTAATGTTTGTGTGTGGGTGTGTGTGTGTGTATGTGAAAAAGTGAGAGAGAGAGAGAGAGAAAGAGAGATATAGCTTTTAGACAATATTTTGACGTTGCTACCTGTTTCACTATGACTTTTGTAAAACACGTTTACCACAAAACGGGCCACCATCACTGAAATTCCACGATCATCCTTTTTTCCTTTTTTTCCCATTTCTTTTCTTTTCCGGAAGATCGATGGACTTTTTTCTTTAACGTGAAAAATTCCTGGCAACGTGTAAAGTTTCCATACCCTGGTATAAAACGTTCACTTCGAATTGGTAAGATCATTCGAAATTATTTGCAGCAATGTACGAAAAATTCTTTTTTCAAATAACGGTAATAACAATAATAATAATAATAATAATAGTAGTAGTAATAGTAGCAGTAGTAGTTAAGAATAGTAGGGGTAGTAGCGTTTAATGATAAAACTTTTTCAAGGATAAAATGCAAGAATAAAAAGAAAAGAAAATAATATGAAAAAGGTGAAAAAGAGAACTAGGATGTAACAGAGAGAAAACAAAAAAAAATCAAAGTCTAAGGGAAAAAGAGTGGTAGAAAACGTTAGGGCTGTGTTTTACCGGAAGGAAATACGAGTTACGTGGGATGCATTAAAGCTATCTCTATTCATGAAGTAACGAAAAATAAAAACTCTACTGTAAACCTACACATATGCGTAATTCGTGATTTGTTTTTTTTTTTCCATCTATTTTTCCCCCCTTTTTATCATTTGCTTTTTACTTTTTCAATCGCATATTTCTTATTAAAAAAAAATTTTATTTTTATTATTCCCGATCCAGGTGTTTGTCGGAAAATATAAAATGAAAGAAAAGACGATTTAATTGAAATTTCTTTCCATCTTCTTCTTTTACCACAACGATAAAATTCAAATCTTTACTTGTACCGTTATATGAAAAAACTAATCGACTAGTAAATGAATATATATCTTTATCCGTGTGTTAAATAAAATATTGGAATACAAACGAGATGTATCGAATAGATTCAATGTGTTTGAAACGTGACAAATATTTTTAAACTAATATTTTTTCCAAAATATATATAGTGCACGTGTGTATATATATATATACATACCTATTCACATTTCATGAGATGACTTATGGTAAAGGGCTGGATTGCTCCAGAAGGCAAGCACCTAATCGTGCAGATTTCTATTGTTTACGAATTGGATAGGACTGGACGGTTGTTATCGGTTTATGGCACAGGCCTATGAAACTCTACTATAATCTACCCATACGACCCTTGATCCCCCCTTTCCTCCCACCCTATTCCTCCTATCAAACTCTCCCTCTCTCTCTCTTGCACTTTAGTCTCTACAGTTCGAAGGTTCCAGCAGTTCGATACAGTTAACCGGACAACGGTTCCACTTGCACCCAACTAATGTCTGATACGGGAACATCGTATCGACGATGATCGTTTACACGAAACAACAACAACAACAACAACAACAACATCACTGCAACTGCAACGTGCAATCCAAAGTGATTTCCTCCTTACCGTTTACATGTCCCCCCACCCCTGTCTTTTACGAGAAACAATTCCACGATTCCACCACCATTTACAACAATCTACGAAGCTTTTCACAATGTTCCTTCTCTGTTTTTTAATCTTTCCTTTTCTTTTCTTCTTTCTTTCTTTATTGATTTTTTTCTTTAATTTCTTTTTTCCCAAGCAACTTATCTTTTTAAGTAACGTTGACGACCACCACCACACACACACACACACACACACACACAACAAGAGTCGTAGAATTATGAAATTATATACACGAGTTTATCACGCGATTTTTTTTTTTAAAACGCTACAATAACAACAACCTACCGACGATTAATGTACACTGATTTCTACCTGGCCAATCAAAGCGACTTATCATGAAATATGTATAATAGGTATCGTATAAATGTAAATTTGGAAAGAAAAAGAAAAGGGGGAAGACAGGTCGATAAGTTTCATGTTTGTTCCTTTTTCTTTTTTATTTTATATCGGGATTAAAATTATGAACATTGTGTTTTTGTTTTAAATGTCGAGTTACAAATTCGAACGATTTGATAGTTTCCAGTGGTAATAAAGAGTCCAGGTAGGTAATCTGTTTTTTGTTTTTTTTTTTTTTTTTTTTAAATAATTATAACTTTTCGAAAAGTTATTCTATATAACGATATAATAAACATTATTTTATAATTAAAAGTAGTAAAATGGACGTCAAATGTCATCGAATGATACACTTGACTCGAATAACTATTTACATTTATTTATTCGGTCAATATTGGATCAGTGTGTGTTGTGTGTGTGTGTGAGAGAGTATAAATATTTTATTTATACGAAATAAATAGTCAATGAGTATAAATATTTTATTTGGAGCAAATAATTATTTTTGTTAGTATTTTAAATGAATGATCAGTACTTTTAATTGCAATTGGGTTTACTAATCAGTCCAAGGTAAACATATTGAAATCTATTTTTTACAAATACTGTCCACTTTATTTACGCGACAAAAAATAATCTCAAAATACTAACCATTTAAATAGCAGTTTTTATTAAAAAATTCTAGACTAGTAGTTATCGCGTTAAAGCTTCTTTTACCTACGTGAAAAAGTTTACTAAGCAAGAGAAAAATACTTGAAATCCGCTAAAGTCTTGTATACTTTTGTATAAAAACTGTACAACGTTAGAAAGATTCGAGAGAAAAAAATAAAAAGAAAAAACATGGTGGGAGGGGGGTGGAGGTTGGATATTTGTTGTTTGATCGTGAGCTCGTTCTTTCGAAATTGAAATGCAAATTCAGTCTAACTTGGAAAAAACTCGAATTTCGAGAATGAAGAAAGTAAAAAGAAAGATAGAAGCAATTTTCCTTCTATTCGTGTTTACATCTTATTCATTTTTCCTTCGGTTTCTCTTTTAAAAATTTATACATTTATTTTTTTTTTAGTTTTCATTTTGTATATTTTCCTTCTCGTCGTAAAGCTTATATTTTTTCATTACTAAAGAATTATCAAACAACGTTCATTCTCTCGAACCCGACCATGAATCCTTCAAAATCCAGGTTTTATTATTCATTATCAAGAAAATATATATAACTGTCTCGTATTTTAATTGTATTCCCTTTTGTATATATATAAGAAAATATTTGAAATAGTTTTTAATTACTACGTACTAAGAGAATTACCGCAAAAGGAGATCTTTCCTCTTACATCTTGGAAAAGGGACAGGATAGACAGAAAGATGAAACGAGAGAGATAGAGATAAAGATAGAAAAAGAGAAAGAGAAAGAGAGAATACTGAAGGATACTCCAAAGCAACGGATTCCAGCAGGCATTGGCGCTTTATTCGAAGTAACAAAGGCGCGAGATACTTTCAAGAGGCACCGTGCCAGTTCCGATAAATAAGATAAGATTACGGATAAGGAATCCTGCCTCTCTAGTTATATATCTTCACGAAATCTTTGGAAAATCACTAAGGCTTTTTCTAGGATTTTTGATGCTTCCAGAAAATCCTCTTAGGTCACTCTGTTCACTCGAATCAAATCGAATAATTGAGATACCAAAAGTAACATCGTTTCAAATAAAATCAAAATATATATATATATATTTTTTGATTTTATTATATATATTATTTATTATATTTTATTATTTATTATATTATTATATTTATTTTTATTATTTATTATATTTTATTATATATTATATTATTATTAATTATATATATATATATATATGAAAAATAAAAACGGAAATTATTATTTAACATTTTCAAAAATAAAACTATAAATTAAAATGTTTCAATATTGTAATATAAATTAATTATCATACGGTCATAGAAATAAATTTACAAAATTGCGATTAAAGTCACGAGGGGTTGATTGAAATGTTTTTTTTGCAGCGTTAACGTTAATAGATATATTTATTTATTTCTTTTTTCTTTTTTCAAAATAAAAGTGAGTTAACTGAAAAAAGAAAGTGTTGCTATAAGTAGGCTAATAAAAATATCTCAACCTACAGTACAAATATTTCACAAATAGAAATTATTATAGTAATTATTTCGAATTAATGTTTTTCCATTTTCAAACGGAAAACGGGGAAACTAAATTGAAAAAAAAAAAAAAAGAAAAAACAGTATGCATTTGTTTTCTTTTCTTTTTTTTCTCGATAAACAAACAAGAACGAGAAAGTGTAACAAATTGTAAAAAGAAATTTACGTCGAAGGATAAATCTGGTCGAAGTACACGCGAGGTATTAACACATGGAAAGTTACACGCGGAAAGATGTACCCTACGTTCGAACAAAAAAAAAAAAACGAAGAAAAAAAAGAAAAAATAAAACGGGACGAGAGTAAATTTACCGAGAAAATTGCCGAGAGAAGATAGGAAGAACTAACGAGAGAGAAACCGTGAATGTAAATGAGTCGTGATGTCGTCTTCGTCATCGTCGTCGTCGTCCTCGTCGTTGTGAGTATTATACTAGAAGAGAAGGGCTTTCAAAGGGCTACCTGAACACTTAGAATCAGACAAAGGGCGACCATGATGGTGGAACAAGCAAGGCTAAAGAGAACTTCAGATTTTTTAATATCCGCCTACTATGTTCGCAATTTGGAAACATGTATTAAAATGTTACGTAGACCTTTACTTCCTCACCTTCCACCACCCCTCCCCCACTTCCCCCGCATCTAAAAACGCATATCGTCTACTTTCATATAAAAAAAAAATATATAATGTTTTATGTTAGGATCTATCTTTTTTTTGTATTATATTGATTATTTACTTAATCACAAAACTCGGATCGAATGTGAACGGTGTGGAATTTGTTCTCTCTTCTTTCTTTTTTTTTTTTTTTTTTTTTTAATTTTATTTAAAATACTGCAACTCAATATTTACTGCTTTTATCAATATTATCGATGTATCATAAATATTTAAATAATTTTTATAATTTTGTTTTATCACATCAAAGCCACGGAAATATATTACCTTGATTATTATTTTTATTTAATATTTAAATATATTATACATAATTATTATTAAATACTATTCTTTTCTCATTCGATCGGTTACGATATAAATTGATATTTATATTTATTACGTAATTTATTTCAATTATTTTGTTCTCAACTAAATTCGTATCAGGTAATATTGATTAATTAAAAATATAATGTTTATTTTTTTTTTCGTTGAAAAAAAACGATAAATTCGCGATATTACATTATAACCTCTTAATACGTAATTATGAAAAAATAATTAACATTGATATAATCTATTTTTTCGTGTCTATGCAGTAACAATCGTTTTTACATTTACATTTACTTATTTGATCAGTAATTCTTATTAATCGAATTAAATAATTTACATCAATTTATTAACAATTCGCAATATTGCGTATTAATTTCTTATGTGCAATATATTGAACAATTATATAAAATACCGATCCAATAAAAAAAAATGCTTAGTAATTATTGTTCATATGCTTGAAATTTATTCCACCACGTATATATATATGGTAATATAAACTCTAACGCAGGTTTAAGTTAACTCGAGTGTTAACATTTATGCCAATTTCGTTTGTTAGATTTAACACCAGTGTTCATTTTAATGAATATACAAAAATATCGATAATTTAACCGATCAAAAAAAAAAAACTGGTGTGTGTACTTATGTACGCACGTAAGAAGTTATACTTCTTTGCCGTACCAAAACGAACATAACCTCAATAACCTCAAAAATAACTTCAAAAAAAACTTCAAAGAAAAAAAATAACTTAAAAAAAATACTGGGTGTGTACTTATGTACGCACGTAAGAAGTTATACTTTTTTGCCGTACCAAAACGAATATAACCTCAATAACCTCAAAAATAACTTAAAAAAAAAACTTCAAAGAAAAAAATAACTTAAAAAAAATAATTATTATTATATATATAAGAAAGAATAAAAAAAAGAAAAAGAAAATATCAAAATATAGATATCAGTCCACACTAAATATAAGAGAGATATATCGAATTACTTCACACGTCAACAGTCATGGCGCGGTTACAGCATTAGTTCTCGCTTCGATCGTTTAAGTAAAGCAGCGCTGAGTACGATTAAGTATTTGGATGGGTGACCCGCTTGAGAAGAAAAGAGACAACTTCATGCCGTATACTTGAAATCGCTTTGTCGTATCGTCGTAATCGAATCGTCTTAAATACCGACAAACTTCATGGTGTCGTTTTTCCAGACACTCGGAACAAAATTCACTCCCCATTACATTTTCCCCAACGCGCCAAAAGAAGTATAACTTCAAAAATTTCCATATATATATATATAAAATGAAAGATTTTAAGATGACTTACCTAAGAGAGCCTGGAAGAGTCTGCTTTTGAAGATTCGGATGACACGTTCGATGGCCAATCGCAACGCCTTATCCTGAGGCCTCGTCAGCTTCGCGTGATAATCCTCAAGAAGCTCCAACGCCCTGTGGGCCTCTGAAAAATATAAGCGTCATATCATCCTTTAAAAGGATCTTATTTAAGATGTATATTATTATGCTTCTGCTGCTTCTCTACTTTTACGAGTCTCCAAACGTTGGATTAAATTTTCATCCGAATTTTTTCTCTCTCTTTTTTTTTTTTTTACTTTTCACCTCCTCAACCCACCCCCGTCTTTCTCTCTTTTTTTTCCTTTCTTTCTTTCTTTTGATATAACGAACATCAATTACATTTTTTGTCCATTCGAAATTCATTCGAGATTATAAATAAAAACTTCTTTGAAAAACCGTGAATACGATGTTGCACGCTCTCGACAAAATTAATTATCGACGATTGGCGATAATGAATGAAGAACGAAAAGCAAAGAGAAATATGGTAAATAAATAAATCGATAAATAAAAAAAATTGAAAGGAAAAAAATAAATGGTTAATAACAATAATGCCAACGCGGTTGAAAAGAATTTTCCGCATCAGCAGCACCGATGACGTTTCGCTACAATTGAATGGATGTAATGCACCGGCTACAAATTTTCTATCTCTCTCTCTCTATTTCTCATACACAGTCTATATCTTGTTCTCTTTTCAAGAGAATCTTAAAGAAATTCTGTCGTTTCTTGTAGAAAAACGGACAATTCGATAAATTCTTTTAAAATTTTTCTTTCCTTTTTCTTTTACTTTTTTTTTTTACCTTCATCTCTCTCTATCTATCTATCTATCTATCTATATTTATTTCTCTCTCTCTCTTCTTTCTTTCTCGTTTTATTTTATCTTATTAAAGATGAATTGAAATTCAACGGAAAGAAAAAAAAAATGGATGAAAGAAATTGCAGAAAGTAACGGAACTTCATTTAATATTTTCAAGAGACAAAATTCAGTCAATACCAATTGTTAAAAAGCATTAATTAAAGCAACAAAAAGAGTATGATTCGATTAAATAAAATTCTGAAAAGAGTTGTATAGTTCAATTGTCAAGAGATCATATCTGAGATTTCTTCTTTTTGTCAACTAGTATTTTTAATAATAAATCGTAGCTGTTTCTTCAGAGAAAGAGAAAGAGAAACACCAACGTCTCGTATTTCTTGGCTGACTCCCTTCAACAATGTGATGATATTTCCTTTTACAAAGCAAACATGGGGGAAGGAATGACGGAGGACAAAAGAAGGAATAGTGGGATTGCAGAAGCCGTAAAGAAGAGATAAGAACTGCCCTTTTCGTGATTTTATTGTCGTCTCTAAGATCACGTATAAAACCCGTGAAAACGACTTTTAGTCTAGCGACGACGTCAGAGTCTTACTAAATCATTTCTATTTATTATTTGATCGGTTAATTATTTTTCTTATTTTTGCTTGAATCATTTCGTTCAAATAATTGATCAATAGATTTCTATGAACATTTCCCAAAGAAATAAATAATTATTTATTATCATTTTAAATAAATTATCATTAATTATAATAGGGTAACAGAGAGAAAATACATGATTATATTTTAATATAAATATTTCTAATTTTTGCATTAACTTATACTTTAAAATATAAGTTCACAATATAAATATAATATAATAATTAAAATTACTGACAATTTTTTTATATTAAACAGTGATAATATTGACCATTTATTAAAAATATTGACTGAACATAATTAGAAAGGAAACAACAAAATCTAGTTTCTAAGATATCATTGATTTTTCGAAAATTTTTTAGATTCATATTTCCTAATATTACTGTGGAAATTCACGACGTAGTTATCGAGCAACGTAGCCAATGAAATATCGATTGTTCAGTTAGCCAACTCAAGCAGCCAACATCCTGTTCAATTCACAAGCCAAACCATATTTCATGAAGTGTAATGTTCAGCCGGACGAATCATAAAGCAAAGACAAACCATCATACTTGGCATAGTTTCGTCGTCGTTGAGAAGGTAAATTAAGGTGGTGACCATTTCGAGGATATTATCATCGAAAGATAAAGGAGAATCCCTATGAGAACCTTCTGGACATTCTCATAAATCTTTCTCACTTTACTATTCGCGGTAAGTCATGCGTGAGATAATACAATTTAATGATTATTGTCCTAAACAGCAATCAACTAGCAAACCGTAACCGTATTGTTTGCACCCTGATAAATTGTCTATCTAATTGTCTAAGAAAATTCTTTGATGTTAAATAATCTACACCAAAATTTCCTATAATAATCTTTAGAATGAAATTTTGATTATACGAAAATCCGGTGTTAGAAGTTTTCGTAATTTTGTTTTTTACCGTATTGTTATATGAGAATGGAAAGTATATTAGAAAAATTATAGATTATATATGTTCTAGCGTTAAAATTCATTTACATTATTATATCTTTTTATTTTTTATTTTTTTTCATTTTTTTTTCTTCATGTTTAATTACTCGTAAAAGTTTTTCCTTAGTTGAAATAGTCTCGTTCAAAAAAAAAATTACGATACGAACTATATCCGTGATACTACGTTACTTGGGAATGAGTTAACGTTGTTTTTCTTAGAAAAATAAGATAAAAGGGGTTGAAAAAAATTTCGAGTAGAAGAAGAACAAACGGTGATCAATTTTCCTCCGAATTGGAAGATAAACGGAAACGATATCGTTTAGATTGTTGAAACGCAGAAGCGACTTTGCTTTCCTTTTTCTACCATTTTCCAATCGACAAAGCTCCATTATCCGCTAACAATGATTACATCCTTTATAACCGATGTATTGAACGTTTAACGTCAAAACCTATAATAAATATTACCGATAATATGTCCCAATGAAACAACGATGAAAGGATAGGAAGAAAGACAAAAAAAAATATATATATAATAATATATATATATATATACTTTTACCTATGTATAACGAACGAGAGAAATATTTTCTGCGTAACGTTTTCTTTCTTTTATTATATTTTTTTTTTTTCACTACATAAAAGCACTCGATTAAAACTGAAAAAGCTCATAACGTAACTTTCTTTATTATCTTTTTCCATGATAAAATATGTTATAATTTCGTTCTTTTAAATAAAGAAAATACTTTCGCATTTAATGCAATTTTATGAAACATATATATTATTATTATTATATATTTAATCTATTTAATAATTTTTTTTGAAATTTTTACGAAAGTTAAACGGTTGTTCAAAGTAAGATAAATGTATGATGATTGCTATTTATTGAATTAGTATTTTATTAAATACTTTATTAATGTTACAGATATTAATAACAAAAAATTGTCAATATTTTAAATAAATGATTAATATTTATAATCAAATATGCAATTGATGCAAGTTTAACGCAGCTCATCAATGGTGGCACCAAACTTTAACTTAAAAACTATGAGTTTCTCTATTTTACTTAATTACAATTATAATTATAAATATTATGTTATAGTTTATTTATCCAAAATTATTTTATTCATTATTTAACAGAATACTAGAAAAAGTATGAAAAATAATAAATAATATAATGATAGATAATAAGTAAAATAATCGATGATAAAATTTATTATTCAATTATCGTTCAACCTATTAATAATAACAAACAGAATATTCTCAAATACTGCATCGTATATTTAACAATAATGCTGACCAAATAAATAAAAGTGCTATGTAATCACCATTAGTATACTCCCGGATATGAGTTCACTCCACTCGACTCCAAGAAGGATTCCTCGAACGTTTGGAGAGATCGAAGGAAGGAAAAAGGAAAAGAAAAGGAAGAAAACTCGTTTCTTCGTATACTTTTCTCTCTTATGTTAGATTGTAAGTAGAAAAGCGAATGTTCTTTATCGTGTCTTAGAAAATGCAACGGATACGACCAAGGAGAATGCTTCTTCTTCTTTCACGATGTTTACGAACGTCGAAGTCTCTTTGACGTTTTCCCATTTGCTACCACTTTTCTACTCGACCACTACGTTCAAAAACCGAAAGGTCTTTTTATTTTTCATTTTTTACTTTTCATTTTTTACTTTTCATTTTTTATTTTTCATTTTCCATTTGTTTTTTTTTTTCGTTTATTTAACAACTACCACGATACATTCTCTATTATTTACTATTTTTCTTTTCTCTCTCTATTTTTCATTCGCTTTGCGTTTATTTTTTTCATCTAATTTTTTTTTCTTTTTTTTTTTTTCGTTATTCTATTATCCGAATTACTGTAAATCGTAATTACGCTTGAAAATTTTCTATCATACACCACCTTCGTATTATCATTTTACGAGTGTACACTCGAAAACACACCACGACGAATTATTTCAAGTTTCAACTGTTTAATCTCTTCAGAAACTCATAAGACATGAGAGAGAGAAAGAAAATTACGTTATTCAACATAGTCTCTGTATGGCTCGTTGAACAATAAACTAAAGGATTAGTCATTGTAGAATAATAATAATAATAATAATAATAATAATAATAATAATCTTAAAATAAATAATAATCTTAAACTTGCCACTTTGCCCACGAATATCACGGTTATTACATTTTTTGTTATCTTTCTATGTAAATGAATAAAGAAAAAAAAAGAAAGAGAATGAATACGATAAAACGATCGTATGGAAAAATAAATTTAATTAGTTGTTAATAAAAAAAAAAAAGAAGAAGAAGAAAAATGTCGTTTAATAACAATGTTGACAAATAACTTCCGCTCGTAACAAATCCCTAGTAATCTGCCCTCAAAAATAATATAATATTTTTTAGAGGTTTATACCATATACATAAATACATATGCAGGTTTTAATACTAGCACCGTAACAGATCGGATAGGTTTTCTAAAATATCGACACCGTATTTGGCACCGTTCGAGTATCACATTTTTTATCCCTTCTTTCATCTCGTATAATATAAAAGTATAAGCGTTTCTCGACAATCGATAAAAATTCGTCGTAAACAACTAATAATAAAAAAGAAAAAAAGAAAGTATAATAAAAAATTCTATTTTTCTTTTTAAAATATATGAAAAAAAAAAAAACAATTATCTTACCACTGCTAATAGGATCCTTTCAATTGTATACAATGATAAAGTTTTAATATTTGCTTGAAACAGTAATAATGAAAAAAATAATTTTATAATAACAATTTTCTACATATATATAAAACACAGAACATAGTAGCTCTTAGTAAACATTTATATTTATTTGTTCAATATTTTATAAAGGAAAAAAAAAATGAGTGATCAGTATACACGAAGATTCTTCTTCATAACTAGTATAAATAAATTCATATAAAAAATAACGACCGAACATTTAAAAAAGAAAAAATACTGAATAGCCTAAAACGTCAGCTTAATAATAATAACAATAATAATAATAATAATAAACAAAAAAAGTAAGATATAAGAATGAAAGGAAAAAAAACATACAATTAATAAAAATGAAAATTAAAAAAAATAAGAAGAGGAGGAAGAATAATAATAATAATAATAATATGAAGAAGAAGATGTTTTTCTGAGGTGCGAGAGACCCGTTGTATTATGCAAGTCCCATAATTCAGGTGGTAATTAGCTCGCTTTAATTAGACGAACACAAGGGAGACACCCTTTAATTATTGCATACGAACTGTGTCAGCAGCACGCGCGCTAATGAACGACGAAAATAACGGGTGTAACGTTTCCTTTATCGTCATATCCTTTAGCTTTAAAGGAACTAGTAACGGAGGTGATAACCAGCCTGAGCTCCCTAAATTATGATCGCTTTCAACGAAGGCATATGCGTAACTGAACTTAAACTACGTTTAAGCCTCTTCAAAGTTACATTAATTTTCCCAATATCCAACCTGACACTTTTTCTCTCACTTTTTCTCTCTCTCTATCTCTATCTCTCTCTCTCTATCACTTTCTCTTTCTCTTTCTTGGTTTCGATCGTTACTCTAATGCTTCCTGCTTTTATCGATACACTGTAAAAGAGAGAAAAGAAAAAAAGGTAAAAGATTGAACGTGTTACTCTCTCATTAACGTGACAAAATAAAAAGAAAAAAGAGTTAAAGCGACAGAGAAAGAGAGAGAGAGAGAGAGAGAATATAGGAATCATGGAAATTGACTTTGAAACGATGGAAATGGTCTCGTCGAAGAAGTTGAAATTAAAATATGATTTTCCAATAGGTACTCACTGACTCTTTCTTCTCTCTTTCCATCTCGTTTCATCCATCCATTTATTTATCTCTCTCTTTGTCTCTCTCCCTCTATCACTCGTTCACTCTTTCACATACATACATACACACACACACATACACTTTCTCTCTCTCTTCTTCTATCAATCTCGTTTTCTCACTATTACACACACGTGTCCTATATCCATCCCTTATCCATTTATCCTACACGAAGGTTCATTTTACCAGTGAGTGTAGTATTGCATTCACTAGTATATCCTACCATCATCCACATGCACAGCAGTTTGCATGTGCAACACATCCTCTCCAATTTATCCCATTTTTCTACTCGCAACGACGCACCTCATGTCGTACAGGTAACAAAGACACTATCGGAGCAGTTATAATTTAATGAACTTAATCCTCGTTTCGTTCTCACTACAAGCATGAACATTTTTTTGATTCATTCGGAACGACTTCTCGTACGTATCGTCGTTTTATTCCATATATCAAATAGAATAAATACGTATATTCGTCCTGCGTAATATTTATTTAATATATATACACATGTGTATAGATACGTATATGTGTATGTGTTCATATAATATATGTATTTATTATTCTCAATAGGATTGTCCTTGTAAAATTGATTCACGAATTTTTTATTAACTATTTACACGATAAACATTTTCTAACCGATCAATTTTTAAGCAAATTTATCGAACTATATAGCAACACATTATATTATATATATATGTTAATTACTAATAATTGTTATTTCAAACGTAAATTATTTATATTAATGATATTTTTAATCGATCATTTCTTAAGCATATATGTACATTTTAATAAGCTTAATGACAACATTCGTTAAATCATATTAATCATTTTTATTGGCAATGTTTATTATTTGCATAATTATAAGTTTTATTAAAAATTATGAGTAAAATATTGTGAAAAATTAAAGATCGTAAATATCGACGGTAATCAACGACACGAATATTTTTTTTTTAATTCGAATAAACCATTTGGGAATTTTTTTTTATTTGAGATAGATTGTTTCAACTTGAGAGTGTCCACCGTCGACAAAAAACAAAAAAAGGGAAAAGAAAAATAATAATTCGTCATTCGCTGCCGGCAAAATATTTTTGGTTTTTTCGATATTTTTCTATTCTTTTATTTTTTATTTTTTTTTTTTTATTTTTCCTCTTTTTTTTTTAAAGCACTCAGTACATGTTGCTTTGAGTAAAAGTAAAAAAAAAAAAATCGTTTCGTTTTCACCGATCGACGAATTCCGAGAAAAACATATTCCAAATTTGGAATTGTTTTTTTGTTTTTCGAATCTATAGATGGATATATAACCTTAAGTGTATTTTTTATTAAAATATACGAAAAATTTGATTTCATGTTAGCTCGTATACCTGTTGTTAAATCTTGTGATAGGAAATACAAAACAGAGGATTATTCTAATGAACTATGGCGTTTAGTATCATAAGTAATTCAATATCGTATGCAACATGCATAACTAACTTTCTAATTATTTATCATTAAATTATAATAAAACATAGTATTTTTGTTCGCGTTAATCGATATACCCGTTGTGAAATATAATTTCTCTCAAACTATGATAATACATTACGAATATTTATTCTTTAATTAAAAATATTTATATCATTATTATTATATATTATAAAGAATAGAGAGAGAGAGAGAGAGAGATAGAGAGAGAATATTATTATAATGAATTATAAGAAAATTGTGGACGATAAGCTTTTTGAAAAATCTTTTACATTCCCTTTGCCGTCTAGGTACGGTCTGTTAGCGTGATATGCTCTTATGTTAGACGTTTTATTTCACGGAAGAAGAGGACAAGTGCTTGCCAAGTAGAAAAAGACCGTTCTGTTGTTCACGAACGTGGTACTCTTCTACTGCCAAGTAATTCCACTAACGGTTTTCTTTCTCTTTTTTTATCTTTCTCTTTTTTTATCTTTCTCTTTCTATCTCTCTGAACTCTCTTTCTCTCCTTGCAAACCATTTTCTGGCAATGATCTTCCAATCGTTCTTCTTCCAACGAACCGAACCACTTTCATCTAACAGTAAAACTTGAACGGATTTCTCTAATTTAAACTTACAACTTTTCGAGCTTTTCCGACACTTTAAAAAAACATAAATTTTTATCCATTACCATTCGCATCTCGTTTACATACAATTTCTTTTATGATATTAAATTTGTTTACAAATACAATTTGTAACTTGACCTATATATCCTCCCTTTTTATCTTTTCACGCGATTTTCCCAACGCTTTTGAAATAGGTTATCATCGATTACTATACCAATTCCATTACCACGCGATTTTCTATGTGATATCCAAAAATTACGACAAATTAAATTTGTAAAAAATCATATATCTACGGATTTTCGAGATTTTCGCGTATAAAAAGGATTTTCAATTTCACTTTTACGCGCAACTTTGTTGTATAATTAAACAAAAAAATACAACAAATAAAATTTTCCACCGAATTTACAGACATTTGAGATTTCGAACAACATTTTAAAGAAATTTTAATCGGTAGGAAATCAAATTCTATTTTTACGAGCGATTTCACGCATAATAAAACGCACAAAGAAATTATTATCGATTACGATTCCAATTCTATTAGAACGGAATTTACCATAAGAAAAATATCCCGTAACTTACAAGAAACAAAATTTGTAACTAAACTAGGGCAATTACTGGCAACTTGGATAATTTAGGTATCTAAGAACCGAAGTACCTAATTCTATCTTGAAATACAGAATATTACTTGAATACCATTTGAATTCCCGAATATTCAAGAAGACACCCTTCTCTCCCCCCTCTCCCAAACAAATGAAAAGTATAAATCGTTTACCTTATTATTGCTTCTCAACGATAAAAATAACACGAATAAAAAACTACTCGTATGAAAAAAAAAAATCTGTAGAACAGCTCTAATTTAAACAATCATTTATAAATCATTGTATCGTATGCATATTAAATAGAATGAAATAAATAAATTTCAACAAAAATAATATAATATCATAATTCTGAGTTTTCAAATAAACAAAAGAACGAAATCAACGTTAAAAGGAATACCTACGTAAATAAATCGACTTAGAAAGAGTAACAGAAAGAAAAAAAACTAAAACACGAGGAAAAGAAAATTAGAAAAATAGCGTAAGAGAGAGAAAGAGAGAGAGAGTAAATTCTCTAGAGGATTGCGAAACGTGTTTTAACGGTAACTAATTAATCTCTTTTCTGTCCACGACAGTTGGAATGACCCAGCAGGAGCCATACTGGTTGTGTGTAGTCCACCTACAAACCTACCAATCTCTCTCTCCCTCTCTCTTTCTCTCTCTCTCTTTCTTGTACAGAGGTGAAAGGGTAGGAAGGTAGTAAAAGGTGGAAAGTTGTAGGTGGTAGGTGGTACTGTTAGACCGTAACGCGAAACCACGATAATCCCAACGCGTTAGTTTGGCTTGTAGTGAAGCTCTTGTTCTCGATGATCAGAGGCCACCCTAAGAACAAGCTTTAACGAGCGTCCTACCCACCGAAACGATACAACCAGCAAAACCATCATCCTAACTAACCAATTTTACCTCCATTCAGAATGACTTTCGATCGTTTGCTAATCAACGTTCAAATTCTTCTCCTCAAACTCCCCCCATTCAACCTCAACCTCTCTGTCTTTCTCTTTCCCTAACCACCTCTCTTTTTTTATTTCCTTTTCATTTCTTTCTGATAGATCGTAGAACGTAGGTTACCAACCAGAATACGTCGATTATTCGAAAGTAGATTAAACGAAATATGCCAAATAAATACGAATTAATTAAATTAAAAACTGGATATTTACTTATATATATATATAGATCATGTTTAACGAATTAATATATTTGAATATAAATATTTAATGTTATATAACGATTTCTATTCATTGGTCAAACATAATATATTAAATGAATGCTAGGTATTTTAATCATAAAATATCAATATGTAATGTAAGTGATCAGTATTATACCAATTAATACAATAACAGTCATATCCGCGGTATATAATTTGAATCAATATTTAACTATATTATAAATAACTGACAAGTTATTATTTATACCTATGAAAATATTCATATTTACCGATAAAACATTTTGATAAATGCTGACCGTATATAAATGGAAATAATTCGGCATGCTTTTTGCTGCTAATTATTTTTATTTAATCTTTTATAAACACGCGTGACTTTGAGCTCACGTATTCGTGAAACACACATTCCGTTATATGATCTCTCATTTTATATCTTTGGAAATTCGTAATTCATTATTAATTCGTATTTAAATATTAATACACGTTAGTATCACGTTAAACAAGTAATAGAAAATGTTCGAAAAATATTGATTATTATACCATGTTATTTATATAGCATGTAATAATTAATATATACAATACACACATAATATATATAATATATTTAATGACTCATTATTTAATAATAAGAAAAAAAAACATATTCATCTATCTTTAAATATTTCTTTAAAAAAAAATTTAAAAAAAATAAATAAAAATTCATGTATACAGATCATATTAGGAGGTAAAAATATAATAAATGTGGAAAACAAAAGAGCAAAACTTACGGTAACGCTCGAGAAGAACTGGCGACACGTAACAGCACATGCCGTTGTCACCGTGAACATGCGCATACATGTTTGCTAATTAACAATTTATCCTGGAATTCTTCGTACAATGTTTCTCCTTTAATCTTGATATTTTCTTCTTCACTTTTATTCACTTCTTCCTATCTCCGAACTAACTCTGATATTCACTGAACTCTTTATTTCGTTCGTTCGTTGTTATAACTGAATTCATTGATATAAACAAAATCGGAGAATAATAAACACAATAAGAAACGTATACGTATGACTTTACGTTTCCCGTACGTACACTGATTAACAAACATAAACACTGGACAATTCTAAATGGCACGTGTTTTCATCAGACGAATTTTATTTACGAGAACGCAAAGACACAACGATGAAAGTTAGGATAACTCACTCTCCTCGCATCATTCATCCTATCGTCTTTTACTTATACCGGAAACTATCTTATTTCCGTAAATATACCAATGCACTTTCGTCCATTATTTCCGTCAGATCTGAAACACATTGTCCGACATAACAAAACTAAACTAAACTAAATTCAACTGACTTTACTTTACTTCACTTGTTATCTCGAAGAAACTCGAGAATATTCGAGATAAACCGAACGAAATTCGACAGATCTATTCAATACCTTGAAAGATCTATCTACGTGATTCTAAACACATACGAATACAACATAAATATTACACACGAATAGAAAATCTTCTTCAATTGATAGGGCATAGCAGTTTCATACTTGCTAGTAATATCACCAGTACCAATACAACCAACAGCACAACCTAGCTAAACTAGGATTTATATGCTTTTAGCTAGCTTTCTTAGAAAATATCAACGTTGCAACGAATGACGATGACATAGATAACCCAAGAGAAATTGCACTAAAGTCGTACACCTTCTTCTCTTCTAGAAACGAAAATTCGAGAACTGTTATCGATTCCGATATCGTCCGGATATCGTTCCAATCCTTCTCCTTCGAAGCAAGCTTCCACTACTTCCAGATGGATCTCCCCACCTGGATCCACTATCACCCACTTACTATCTCTATCTCTTTCTCTTTCCTTATTTTAGTTTTTCTGTCTGTCTCTTTCGTAGCTTTCGGTAACGAGATTTCCTTTTCAAGATAGATATTTTCTTTTGGAAACGATCGAAGGTTTTCTTCTTCTTCTTCTTCTTCTAATTCTTCTTCAATTTTTCCTGTCTTTTATATTAACTTATTATTTTTATTCGTTCATTTATTAACACTGTTTATCCCTCTGTAGTTTAGAAAAAATAAATTTTATTCTTTTGCACTAGAATAAATAAATAAATAGTTTGGATAATAATAATAATCAGATTGACAGTTTACTCGTTAGTTTGTTTTCTAAATTTGATTGTTAAAAAACAAGAAAGACTAATATATCGTTTTTTGTAATTTTTTTTTTTAAGTAAATAAAATTCTATTCCATTAGTGTCGATGCTTTCCAATTTGCGATGTATTTTATTCGACTAACGATTTGTTAAAAAGAGGCTAGAAATTTATGTGAATAATTTCTTTTATTTTTTATTTTTTTTTGTAACATCTTTCATTTATCATTGTTATTCCATTTCGCTGAGAAGAATAAGACGAAGAACATTTTTAAAATAGACGTTTCCCTCTTGGATCTACGTAAAGAATTGAAATCGTAGGAAAGAATTTCTATATCAGAAAATGAACGAAACGTTCGTTCGCGTTGAGAAACGAATGCGGTCGACAGGAAAACATCGCATCGACGTTGGTATTAAAAAACAAAAAAAAAACAAAAAAGAAAGAGAGAGAAAATACTTGGATATGTAATGCATCATATTATTTAAATATTAAATGAAAAAAGAAAAAAATAACAAAAAAATCATATTATCTTCCAATTAGACTGATAATAATAAGAAATAAAAAGAACAAACTATTCGGAAAAAACTTGAAAGGATAATGAAAATTGTTGGTAAGAATTTAACAAAAAATATATATTAAATTATTATTTCTATAAGCCTAACAAAAAAAAAGCAAAGAGAGAGAGAGAGAGAAATAGAGCACGTTGATATTTAATTTATTTAATTTAAATAACGATCAAAATTGAATGAAGATTAAAAAGTGAATTGATATGAAAATTAAAAAAAAACTACATATATATTCTAACATCTTATATCCTTGTGTATTTGATTGCGAGTGACGAAAACAGAAAAAAAAAAGAAAAAATAGAGAAGAATAAGAAGAAGAAGAAGAAAAGATGAAATAAAAATTCCGAGAGATCTACGGAAGAGAATAAAAATCCCACGAAAGAATTTCTATTTCCGAAAAAAACGAACGAAACATTCGTTTGTGAGAAACGGATGCGGTCGACGGGAAAGCATCGCATAGATGCTGCTGGCATCAAAGAGAGAAAGAGAGAAAGAGAGAGAGAGAGAGAGAGTCGTACACGTGGCCGTCGAAACTGCACTTGGCACGCGATCGATTTGCACGCGGTTATCAATGGATTTCCAAAGGACGTGGCTTTTTAAAACGTCAGCATTCCTTCTTCCTAACTCAAATTTTCAAGCCAACGAATGAACGAATGAACGAACGAACGAACCGAGTAACGAATGAACGAATGAACGAACGAACGAACGAACGAACGAAACTCACAGTTATCTCGATCGTACTCCGATCAGCGAATTTACGAGTTAACGAAACGGTTCCTTTTTTATCCTAGGAAAATCGATAAACCTAAAGAGAAAGCACGAGTGAACGAGTAAATGAGAGATAAAAAGGGATAGAAAGATAATGTATAGGTATAGTAATCGTTTTCATTAATTACGACTAACAAGACGAATAATAATGAACGAACGATCAAGATCGTTTCGGGGACCATGATGAATGCTGTTAATCATTGTCCTCTCGTTGCAAATGACATCTCGAAATGTGTTATGTTCAACGTATGTGTAAAGCGTCAACGATCATAAGGATCATGATCATTGGATTCGAGGAAATCTCGTAATTATGAACGACCAACTCGTTCTCTAGTTTCAATTATTATTCAAATTTGTCGTGTATAGATATTACGTGCGATTCTATTTATCTAATTATAAGCGTTTTCGTATATACCGATGATATTAAAACGTTTAGTTTAAAATTTGATTCTTGGTCTCTCTCTCTCTCTCTCTCTCTATATGTCGATAGATTTAATTTAATCTATCTTTTTTTATTCCTCTTTCTATTTTTCATTCGAACGAAAAATATGATCTCGAGAAGTAACGAAATTGAAAAATCACGATTAGAAAAGAGAATAATTAATGTGCCAGATGTTAACAGTTATTAAGATACAAAATGTAAATTTGATCATTGCGTTCATAGAGATTATTTGTTATCTTTTAAATACGTAAATCGATTTATATTTATATTTCGTTTTTATTATTTTTTTTCTTTTAAATCTGGGTCGAAAAGATTACTGGAATTTAAAGTCAAGTTATAAAAATGGGGTAATAATTAATGCGCCGGGTGTTATATTATACAAGTTGACGTTAAATTTTGCTATTAATAAAAAATGGGTGAGAAAATTTGAAAATTTCTATCTCTCACAGTCTCTCCCGTTCCTTGACATGAATTTTTCATTAGAAGTATTGGCGAAACGGTTCCCACGAGATAAAGTTAGAGACACAAACAGTCAGAAAGAAAGGAAAGAAATAGAGACATTCGCATAAATGCATTATTTTAAAGCGTAATCGATGAATTTTGTTTCTTTTTTTTGTCTTTTTTTTTATAGTAACCGATAATATATAAAGTTATATCGATTCGTTTCATAATCATTCTATCGAAGCAAAATTTTAACGAATTGAGAAAAACGTGGGTCGAAGATATGTAACTACGATTTATATAATTAAGAAGAAAAATAAAAAAAAATAAAAATAAAAAAAAAAAGAAATATGATAATTATATGTTAAGTAAATGATTAGAAAGGAGTAAGCTCGGTGAAATAATTATTAAACGTTGAAAGGTTTCAAAATGTTCCCTAATTATTCCAAGTTCGTTAATTATTATCCGTCTATCGTTACATAATCTCCATATAATTATATACATGTATATATATATATATATATATACATACAGGAAATACCTATTCGCGATATCACACTGAGAGGAAACGAAGGAACTTTTCACGCCGAAAGCTTCCGTGGTTCATCGTATGTAACACGTATCGAAGCATTGTATTTATCTTTCCTTTTCTCCCTCTCTCTCTTTCTCTCTTCTGCTTTTTCTCCCTTTTTCCCTTTCTCCCTGGTAACTTGAATTCAGCTTTACAGGGAAACTATTTTATACCGTAATTCCTGGTGGGAGCTTTTAGCTCTCAACCCGACGAAGTTAATGATTAAAAGCGTTTAATGTAGGATATCACCTTCCCAGTCCCTTTTCCCACGTTCCCTTTCCCTTTCCCTTTTCCATTCCACATCATATTATACACTCTTAATCCCCCCCCTCTCTCTTTCTCTATTTTATCACGCAAGATGACGACAAGGACAACGACAACTACCACGAAGGGTCACTTTATTTATTTATTTATTTATTTATTTATTTCTTTGGTTAACTTTTCGAAAACATGTTCACATGTCTCTTTTCTTGGTGCACTTTGATATAACTAACACATACACGCAAGCACGACGATCAAATTAAATCAAATTACTTCACGTGTTATCCTTTGGAAATAATTATAATTATAATTTAAGTGATATAACATTTTTTTTTCTTTTTTCTTTCCTTCTATCTCTCTTTCTTTCTATCAATCTTTCATTTCTTCTTCATTATAATTTTTTATTATCACGAGTCTCTCTCTCTCTCTCTCTCTCTCTCTCTTTTCGTATATTTAATATACGAATATTTGAATACAATTTTCACTATAAATAAATGTATTATCTCACAATCTCTTCTTCATTTATTTAATATACGAATATAACTATCCAATTATAAATTTTCTATTATCTATCCTATTCTCCTGATTTATTACTTCTTCATCTCTTTGGTTAGCTACGAATGATATATAAATACATGAAAAAGAAAAAATAAGAAATTATTGCAAGAAATAAAAGAAAACATTCAAACGAAATAAATAAAATATAGTAAAAGTCTGGACGAGTCACTCGAATGTTGTTTTTTTTTTGTTTTTTTTAACTTGATATTTTAGAAAACAAATGATAAATAAAAAAAAAGTAGCAAAAACGTTGTTGTAGTCGATTCTTCGTCTTATTTTTAGCTCAGATTAAAAATGAACATTCTTGATTATTACTTGTCCTTTCATCTTTCTCGCGAAAATAGATGATTAAGAAGAAAATGCATCGCGGAATAGCGCGAATAGTATGACGCCCGTACAGAGCGGCTTCGGTTCGCCGACTGCCACGGAATCGCCCCTTTACCACCCCCAAAGCCTTACCCCCACTACGTCGACTCACCCCGTGTCCCTTTCTACCTCCTTTCCTTTCCTTTCCTTTCCCTTCCCTTCCCCCACCTTCCTCCCTCTCACCTTGTATACCTGCAAGCTTTTTCTCTCTTACGAAAACTTTCCAAGTTTTCTTTAACTTACATTTATTTTGATCTACAGTTTTTTGTTATTGTTGTTTCCTTCCGTTTCTTTTCTTTCTTCCCTTTTTTTTTTTTCTTCGAAAAAAATTGTTTACGTTAGGTATTTTATTAAAAAAAAAAAAAAAGAAAATTATTCTCACAAATTAAGTTGCATCTTGTTTCTTATAATTAGTTTATTATTGGATAATGAACATCCGTTTAAGGATCGAAAATATTCTATCAGTTACTTTTAAATTTTATTTTAATTTGTGCAAACACAATTACGTCGATATTCTTCATTGTTTTTTTTTATCAATATTTTGTTAAATAAATAGTTAATATATGTATAATGAATAATTTGTTTGATTTAAATGATTTGTCAATAATTTATCGATAGTTAATCATTATTTATAATTCTTAAAGTTAGTTTTAAAATACTTTTTATTTTTTATTTTAAATATCTTTCCTTTTAATTCTAAACATGCAAAAGAGGGCCAACCAAATATTACTTACAATAAAAAATAATTTTCGCGTAAATGTAAATAAATACTCTTATGAGACCAATTTTTCATCATTCAAGTAAAATTATATCTCTCAAACGAGAGAGATGAAATGTTTTTCTGTAATATTAGGTGTACAAATAAGTTTCCGCCGTTTTTTATTAAAAATTAAGTATTTATTCTAGAAGAATGGTAATTTTAAGGTTATTTAAAATACTGTCCATCACTTGCAATGACTTTTTCCCATCTCTCAGGCAACATTCGGATCCCACGTCGAAAGAACTCCTTGTCTTTTGAGGCTATCCACGAATCAACCCAATTTTTGGTATCTTCATATGATTTGAACCGCTGCTCCGACAGAGCATGTGCCATGGACCGAAATAGGTGATAATCGGACGGTGCAATGTCTGGTGAATACGGCGGGTGGGGTAACACTTCCCAATCAAGTGTTTCCAAATACTTTTTCACGGGAGCCGCTACATGTGGACGAGCATTGTCATGCAGGAGAATAATTTTTTCGTGTCTAGAATAGTATTGAGGGCGTTTTTCCTTCAGAGCTCGGCTCAATCTCATTAATTGTGTTCGATAGAGGGCTCCGGTGATTGTTTCGCTCGGATTAAGCAACTCATAATACACTACACCCAGCTGATCCCACCAAATACACAGCATGAGTTTTTTTCCGTGAATATTCGGTTTTGCTGTTGATGTTGACGCATGGCTTGGTAATCCCCATGATTTTCTTCTTTTTGGATTATCATAATGCATCCATTTCTCGTCACCAGTGATGATACGATGTAAAAAACCCTTTTTTTTATGTCTAGCAAGCAGTATTTCACTTAAGCATAATCGGCGTTCAATATCTCTCGGCTTTAATTCGTACGGAACCCAATTTCCTTGTTTATTAATCATTCCTAATGATTTTAAACGATGTGAGACTGCTTGCTGAGTGACTTCTAATGTTACAGCAAGTTCTTTTTGTGTTTGAGATGAATCTTCCTCCAATATTTCCTCCAATTCTTAATCCTCGTAAATTTTTGGCCTTCCACTGCGATCTTTGTCTTCTACGTCGAAATCACCGTTTTTAAACTTTTGAAACCACTCACGACACGTTCTCTCACTCAAAGCAGTCTCACCATATGCTTCTACGAGCAATCGATGCGCCTCAGCAGCAGATTTCTTTATATTAAAGAAGTAAACTAATATTTCCCGCAAATGACGCTTATTTGGCTCAAATTTGGACATTTTCAACTAAAAAAAATTATATTTTACCAATATGAAATCAATAATATTAATAGGTTATGTTGTTCTTAAACGTCCAAACTAATTTTTAAGCAGGATATCATCTGCGAAAGTTAACGGAAACTCCGCGCCGCGCTATCTACATTAAAACGGCGGAAACTTATTTGTACACCTAATAAAATATATATATATCAATTTGAAAGTGTTAAATAACTTAATGTACTAAAATAGGTTTCCGCGTTAAAGAGTTTTAAGGCTTTGCTTTACAAGCAAATATCAATTATTTAAAATTGACAATGGAAGTTTATAAGAATAATCCTGTTGTTCACTAAATAAGTAATTTATCGAATTGTATAAAGTATTACTAATTAATATTACCGATGATTAATTTTACCAAACTTTTTAAATGAAAGTAAATCTTACATAAATATGAAAATAATAATGAGAATGATAAATATAGGAAATAAAGAAGAATACGGATACGTAGAACCTGTCAGTCTAGAAATTCAGATTAAGGCAAAAACGATCCTATAATGAACTCTATACCAACTAAAGTTACGAGAAGTTCGAATATGTTATACATGCAAATCTCTAAATCAGTATTCGCATTCGATCAACGTCAGGCACGTTCACGCTTTTGCTAAACGACCGAATAAAACGAGCCTCGATACTTCTTCTTTTTCATTCAAAGATACTCTTCTCTCGTTTGGCTTCATGCCGAGTTTTATCTACAGAGAAAGGTGATAAGTGTGTCGACGAGTAAGTAGAATGAATAATTATTACCAAAAGTACGAAAAGTTTGAGAAATTTGATTATAAAAAGAAACTCGCGAAAGTTTGTTCAATGATCTATCATTTTCTTTTTATCTTTTTTTTTATTTTCTTGCTCCTTCTTTTCACGCGAATTCGAATCAATTGAAGGAAAAAACATGTAAATTAAACAAAAAAAATAAAATAAAATAAAAGAAAGCAACGCAATTTCTAAATTGTACGAATAAAAATAATTAAGGGAAAAAATTAATAAAAATTGTTTGATGAATTCACTCGTAACGCGAGATATTATTTGAAGTTAAATTTTAAAGTACCATAATTCGTTGAAATATTGATAAAAATTTTTACCGTAGGTACCACTTGAAATCCTATTAATATTCTCTACAACTAATGTTCGGATGTAAATATTCATTTTCGTTGAAACGAAATTCTTATTATTCAGCAAGAAGTAAAGTACTCTTTATGAAATAACTGTAATAAAATATATAACATTTATCTAACGGATTATAACAATTTACCTTTTTATTTCAAATAATTGTTTACAAAATCAATAAGATATTTAAATTTAGATACAGATATTCAATTAAATTCACATTGTTTAGATAAAATACTAGTCAATTGCACATTATTTATTAATTTAAATACAGAAACCTTACATGTAAACAGAAATTAAATAAAATTCATGTTTTTAATAAAATGCTGGTCAAGTGCGCGTTGTTTTAATTAATTTAAATGAAGAAATCTTGTATATAAATAGACATTAAATTAAATAAAAGTTTCAAACAAAATGCTGATCAATTACATTATTGATTAATTTAAATCTAAATAACTGTATATATAAACGGGCATTAAATTAAATTAAAGTTTTGAATAAAATGCTTGCCAATTACGTTGGTAATATTTTCTCTTTCTTTCTCTTTATCTTTCAGGTTTGATCGATTCACATTTGATACTCGAATAACCACTATAACAAATAATGTAAGCTATTTTCGAGTTACCCCGTTGTATTTCATCGCGTCAGCCGCATTTCTACTCCGAAGTATTTCTATTCGAATTTCGATTCTAGAAAGCAGTAGTAACTCGAAATAGATTAACGAACCAACTTTGAAATATCTATAAATATTCCAATGGTATTGGAATTCACGTTGACGATGGTGATCGGAATAATTTAACATAAAAGTCTTATATTACTCGAATAAACTTTTATATAATTTTAAGTATAATTAAGAATAAATATTCATTAGTAAGATAACGAACAGAGATAACTATGATCTATGATCGCGAGGTTTAATATTTTGCAAAGTAATTTCATTCGAAATAATCATTTTCATTCCTCCTAGTGCCGAGCACACACCATTCGTGCTGTTTAAAATACAATGTAAACAAATTTATTTGTATTTTTTCTTCGAACGGCATCGTTAATCGTATCGTCGAAGAAACAGCAAGAAACAAAAGAAACCAAAAAAAAAAAAAAGAATTTTACTGTGAATATTTATATTTTACCCCATGCGTGATTTGTGAATAGTCTATGTGTGTGTATGTGTACGTGTATACATGTACATATATACATAGGAGAAGTTACGTAATTCGCGAATGAGAAAATGACCGAGCCCAACTCGGGCTGGGGAATTACATAGAACGAAACAGTATACCGGAACAAGTTCTAACGAGTCAGTCCAGATTACGTCCGTCCCTGTAAACTCATGGCCAAATTTCACGACGTTCGTTCGAAAAGTTTCTCACGATTTAATGACACACAACGTTCGGTAAGCTTCTGTTCGGATATTTGTCCTCTCGTAACTGGTATCGATGCCTGTACCCATCTATACCTTTTTTTACCTTTATTTTTTCGATCGATAGTTCTTCGTTTCGTTCAAACAAAATCGATATTGAAAGAGAGTAAATACACACAAATATATATATATATATATATTTTATTTATATACAGGACCTTTCGTCTAACTAGACTATTTAAAATATCTCGTCTATTTCGTACGATAGAAAAAATATATGTCAGAGGAAACAAATATTCTGTTCGAAAACGCTGATATAGCGCGATTAGGCCGAATTTTCTTTTCAAGATCATCTTTTTCGAGATATCAAGGTCATCGTATTTTTTTCTAAATGGGCTTTTAGGTAGCTTATACAAAAATTAATCCAACGATGTGTATTATGTTGAACTTTAAGTGACCTTTACCGAGAAAATTATAAAACTCATTAAATATTTCTTGCATACAAATGATTTAAATTACTTCATCTTAATTACAGTTATTTCTCATTCGATCGAGTTTATCTCTATTATTATTATAATATCTCATGAAAATAACGTAATGTTTTCCCTTCTTTATTTCTATCCATTTCTTCTCTTTCTCTTTCTTTTTTTTTTTTTATTTCTTAATCCAAAGAATCCAAAGACAATTCAACCTGATTTCGGCCCGAGGGAAAATACCTCTCTCGAATTACAAACGATTCTAAATTAAACATTTGAAACCATTAATCACGGGAGAACAATCTTCATCGATATTCTTATAATTAAGATTTTTTGTAAACACATTTTCCATCCGACGATATAATGAACAAAGGATACATTATACGCGTTTAAATAATTCCTCAAATATGAAAGATGAGAGGAGAAGCTCGTTTTGCGTTTAAAATTGAGAAAAAAAAATTGAAAAAATTAAAGAGAAAAAGAGAGGAAAATAAAAAGAGAGAGAGAGAGGATTCGAATATTTGAAGAAGACTCGTGAAAACAAGCGAGACGTCTGATAGACGAATTTACTTTTTATCGAAGAAAATCACGTTGAGACGCATATTTTAGAAATGAAAGAGAAAAGTAGACAAGAAAATAGTGAAAGGGAAAGACAGATAGAAGATTTCGAGAGAAAAGTAAGAAGTAGCTTTATATCCATGTGTTTATTCTATCTTATATTCTTACCATCGATTTTAATCCGTCATTGTAACCACAATCATCCTGTCTTTATTTTTATTTTTATTTTTATTTCTATCTTACTTTATTTAAAATTTATGTTTTAGGCGACGAAATGAAACTACCCACTACACACAGAAACTCGTGTTATTCTTTTATATAACCACATTCTGTTTGTTGTTTTCAAAAAATGAATAATACGAAACGTAAACAGAACAAAAATGAGAAAGAAAAGAAAAGAAAAAATAAATAAAAAATAATACAATAATAATAATAATAATAATAATAATAATAATAATAATAATAATAATAATAAAAAAAATGAAAAAAAGTAACTATCGTTGAACGTTAGCTTTTCGTCATTTTTCAGCACTTAACATCCCGAAGAATATATTTTATCGTTCTCCAAAGGAAAATAATTCTTTGAAGATTCAAGAGTACTATCTTCTTCTTCTTTTTTCTTCTTCTTCTTCTTCTTCTATCACGTTCATAGATCTAAGAGGAAGAAGAAGATCACTATCGAATTTTATAGGTAATATTTTGGAGTTAAAATATTGTACGAGTATTTTCCCTTGCCCCCTCGACTTTCATATTTCATTCTTTAACGACTCTATATTGCAATGTAACTTAAAGATCACACATTTAAGTATATACTTATATTTATTTATATCCATTTTCTTTAATCACTCTAATATAATAAGTCAGTAAATCGATTTTTTAACATAAAAATTGCAAATATTTGTAATATATAACTAGTAATAATAAAATATCGATATAATATGTATCCTGTATCAATAAATAATCTTGATCCATTCATTTAGATTAATCATTCATTTTACTAATTACTGAATAAATAAATACAAACTATTGTTATCTATGTCAAAAAAAAAAAGAAACATCTCTCGATAATTCCTCTTGCTCTCATTTTTACAATTCATAATTCTTATATTAATTAAATTTCGATTTAATTGCAAGATCAATAGAAAATCTCAGATAAATGATAACGCGATTTTATTGATATACGTGTATAAGAGTATACAAACTTACACAATGAAAAAAAAAAAACCTATACATTATTTTCCTTTCGTATTTTTTCCCATTTTTTAAGAACACTTTTCCAGTGAGAAGAAAGTGATAAGACGAGTGATACCAGTGAAAAGTCCAGAAGCAAAAAAGCTTTTTACATCATCCATTTCTCAGAACGAAGAGCGTTTCTACGAAACGATCGTGAGAATTTTTATTTCATCCTTTATCGTTTAATTCCATCGCAAACTCGTCTCGCGTTGAAACTTCTCGAGCACGGCTACAATTCGACGCGTATAAATTTAAATAAATAAGATGAAAATCTAAAAACAAATGGACAAAAATCAGAAACAGAAAAACACACCAAAGTGCAACGTGACTTTATCGATAGAAAAATACAGACAAAAAGTCTTGATACTCGTACATTATTTCTTTCTCTCTCTCTCTCTCTCTTTCTCTCACACCCACACATACATACATATCATACACATTTAAACACATACGTGCGCACACAAGTATAAGCATACGATACACGTACTTATATGCATACGCATACTAATACTCATTCAAATACTCATACATATACGTACACGTAACCATACGCATAGACGTAAGTACACACACACACATATGTGTATATAGTCTTTCAATCTCTCAGCGAACTTTGAACGGTTATTCGCTATCCCTCGGGACAATCCTGCGCAATCCTGAAACTTCAATATTTGATATACGTGGTCAGTTTACACCCGAGGTCTTCGAACTAGTTTCATCGTCGGCTTGATGACGTGCAAATTGGGTTACATACCCTCGAGAATCGTATAATTGAATTTGACGAGGCATGCTTATTATCGAGTACAACCATTGGATGCCTACAACTGATAGACGTTAATTTATCACTGATAAATTATCACATAATTTCAATTATAACGGATAAATGTTTCCTTTTGCCTAACTTTTTTACCCTCTCCCTCCCACTCCAACTCCTCTCCCCCTCCCCCCTCCGCCCGCTCCTTCTACCACCGTATCAACCGAAGAGTAAGGAAAAAAAAATTAGATAAATTCGACGTAGAATATATTTTTGAAGTTATACTTCTTTTGGCGCGTTGGGGAAAATGTAATGGGGAGTGATTTTGTTTCGAGCGTCTGGAAAAACGACACCATGAAGTTTGTCGGTATTTACGACGCGCGGCAAAGCGATTTCAAGTATACAGCATGAAGTTGTCTTCTTTTCTTCTTCCCCTTTTTTTCTCAAGCGGGTCACCCATCCAAATACTAATCGTACTCAGCACTGCTTTACTTAAATGATCGAGTGAGAACTAATGCTGTAACCGCGCCATGGCGTGAAGTAATTCGATATATCTCTCTTATATTTAGTGTGGATCTATCTATATTTTGATATTTTATTTTTCTTCTTTTTATTCTTTCTTATATATATATAAAATAATAATTATTTTTTTTTTAAAGTTATTTTTTTGAAGTTATTTTTGAGGTTATTGAGGTTATATTCGTTTTGATACGGCAAAGAAGTATAACTTCTTACGTGCGTACATAAGTACACACACCAGTTTTTTTGTATTCTTGTGTCCTGTTACTAATTAGCCCCCCTCCCTAAATTTGAGTATGACCGAAGTGAGAAATTTCTTTGATACTTTTTATCGTGACGAATTTTAAACGAAAAGTCATCTACCATTCACATATTAACATTATATCAAATACATAGTTTTAAAGTTTCTTAATTTTACGGAAACACTTATGCGTTCAACCTTTTTGACTCCTACGAATAAACAAAATAATCTATGTGAGAATAAACCAAACTAAATAATCATATAGCTGACGTAAGAGACGTATTGTATGTAAACATAGAAACGGCATTTCATAACTCTTGTGGTGGGGTTTACAAACTCAATATGTGAGAGTAGGAGAAGCGATTGTCTCTTTTACTTCAAGAAAAATACTTTAGTTCCTTATAATCTTTCTAATAGACAATATTCTTCTTATAAAAAGTGGATATTTCGAAACAACTTTTTTCAAAAGTTTATTTAATTACGATAAGTTTTGTTACCTTACTTTAAAATGGATATATAAACACTGTTTTACATACTATAGTCGAATGCGACGGTAAGAAATAATATTTAATTTACTTATAAAAAAAAGTTTAATTGTAAATTGTTAACCTTTTTCGTCTTTTAACGAAGAATGTTTTTTTTCTAATTATTAAAACATAACAAATGCAATTTTAAAATAGAAAAGATTTTGATCAATAATCATTTCATTTTCAGATCCACGCATACAAGATTGGATATTATTTAATAATCCATTTCCAGTAGGATTTGTTTTATTTGGATATTTTTACTTCGTTTTTGTATGTGGTCCTAGATTTATGAAAAACAGAAAGCCATATTCGTTGAAAACGTTTATCAGAATTTACAATATTTCTCAAATTGTTATTAATAGTGTTATTGTATACAAATTGATAAAAGGCGGTTGGTATACAAGAATATGGATATATTGCGTTCCTGTTACTTACGAAACATTTCCTGGACATGAGGAGGTATTATTTGAGATTTATTTCAACAAATTAAGTAATAGAACGAATGATAAAAAACATTTTTCTTTGTATAGTTTTTACTAGCTGGTTGGTATGCTTTAATCTCAAGAATAATGGACATGTTGGAAACAGCAATATTTATATTACGAAAGAAAGAAAAACAAATTTCGTTTTTACATTTGTATCATCATACATCAACTTTGTTGATTGGGTGGATTTTGGGAAAAAATAATATTGGTGGAATGGCTCTTGTTATACCTTTAGTTAATTGTTCTGTTCATGTAATTATGTACATTTACTATTTTATTAGTTCGTTTGAAGGAAAAATTCGAATTATCGTCAGTAAATATAAACATTGGATTACAATTATGCAAATGGTGAGTACTCGATTTTAAAATCAATTTAATTACAATGAAGTTTTAATGGAATACCGATAACATTGAGGAATATCATCAATTTGATTTTTTATTAACAGACACAATTCATACTTTTGGCTGCTCATAATCTCCAAGCGTTCTTGCCTAGCTGTAAAGTACAAATATTAAGCGCTTCTTTAATAATCATTAACTATGTCACTAATTTCTTTTTGTTTTACGATTTTTACAAGAAGACCTATTTAAAGAAAAATATCAAGCAAAATTGATATTAAACATTAAACATTAAACTTGTTAATAAACAAATTTATTTTAATTTTCTATTATGTATAATATAATGTATTATACAATATGAAATATAATATTATTATTATTTAATTATTCTTCCCACTTATACTGTCATTTTATATTTTTATATAATTTCATATAGATACAGTTATTATGTGAGAAAGTTTTTTGATAAATTGCCGAATAAGTTATCGCAACTAACCCAAACTTGGATTAGTTTGGATTAATTAAATAGGACTTTAAAAAATGTCATTCCAAGGTATCTCATAGTTAACATAGTTCATTTCCGAAAAATAAAATATTGATAATCATTTTTCTTACAAATCAAAGAAATGTTTCTTCGAATTTATATTGTAACACGAGTTGATATATACGATTTACGCATAAAAATGGAGATATTAAAGAGAAGTAAGAATTTATCTGTTGAATGTAATATACGACGAAACGATGACACAATTACGTTAATGCATAAGAAAAAAACTGAACATCTGAACATGTTGTGTGCTTGTTAAACGAATTCGTCTATCAAGAATATCTATCATGGTTTTTCCCTCCATCGTCATTATATTCGTTAGTATGTTTAGCCCTCAACGCTATTACCTATGCTTTTGTCTGGTGTTACGTGTATCTAGCCTGAAAACAGCTCTCTCTTTCTCTTTCTCTCCTACGTTGTTACTTTATACGACCGTAAATGGAAGATAACGAATGGCTAGTTTCGTAGCTACCTATGTATTGTCCCTTAACTATCTTTCTTTCTCTTTCTCTCTCTTTCCTCACCATTTCTCTTTCGCTCTTTCTCACTTGCTCATTCTATCTACGAACAAAACACAGACAACATATCGGACTAATATTCTCAAATTTTCTAGTCGAGTGTATACGATCTTTGCTCTCATTTTAGTTGTACGCTTGTATATTATACATGCATATATATATATATATATATATATATATATATATATATGTATATATGTATAAGGGTTATCTCACGTGACACTTTTCACGATTTTTGCATTTTTGTACTTTCGGTAGTCACATGAACAAACGTTTGAAACTAAATTAAATAATTTTCTAGTCGAATACGAAATGCAATAGAATAAATTTGAGAAGAGAAAGGGTCCTATTATTGCTTGGTCATCACGAATCCCCATGATTTGTTACCGCTCGATTTTTGAAGTTATACTTCTTTTGGCGTGTTGGGAAAAATGTAATGGGGAGTGATTTTGTTCCGAGCGGTCTGGAAAAATGACACCATGAAGTTTGTCGGTATTTATGACGCGCGGCAAAACGATTTCAAGTATACGGCATGAAGTTGTCTTCTCTTCTTCTTCCCATTTTTTTTCAAGCGGGTCACCCATCCAAGTACTAATCGTACTCAGCGCTGCTTTACTTAAATGATCGAAGCGAGAACTAATGCTGTAACCGCGCCATGGCTGTTGACGCGTGAAGTAATTCGATATATCTCTCTTATATTTAGTGTGGACTGATATCTATATTTTGATATTTTCTTTTTCTTTTTTTTATTCTTTCTTATATATATAATAATAATTATTTTTTTTTAAGTTATTTTTTTCTTTGAAGTTTTTTTTTGAAGTTATTTTTGAGGTTATTGAGGTTATATTCGTTTTGGTACGGCAAAGAAGTATAACTTCTTACGTGCGTACATAAGTACACACACCAGTTTTTTTTTGGTAATATTTAATTTGCATTTTTTGTTTTTTAATTTTGTTCTTCTTTTTTTCTTGTTTTTTTTTTTTTCGTGCGAAAACGAAATAAAATCATTCGCAAAGTTGGAAATGTTATTTGTACAGTTTATGATACTTGCAACCTGGATGATACACGTTAGATATTTGAATAAGAAAAATCAGATAGTACGGTAGAGAATGAAAAGACCTAACTTATATATAATGTAAACATTTCTCTTCGGCAATACGAAGTGAATTGATTGAAAGAGAAAATTAACTTCCCATTTCAATGGACAAATACAGAAGTGCTCGAGTTCTACAATTGAATGTTCTAAAGTAAAATATCTCGATGTCTATATATTTATTTATTTAATAAAATTAATAATAAAAATCTATTTTAAAATAATAAGTATCATAATAAATATATATTTTTCCTATTATAATTAAATCGTAAACATATTTAAAAATAGATATTTTAATATATTATATAGAAATTATAATCCGCATGATTAAGTACAAAATTGTACCTGTATTAAATAAAAATAATAAAAATTTGTAAAAATAACACGAACACGGAAATATTATTAAGGTACCTTTTATAAAATAATAATATTTCCGAGGGAAAAGAGTATTCGTAATAATTTTACACCCGATTGAAAAACTATCTACGATTATCACGGCCAACTGTGAACAAAAAAAAAGAAAAAAAAATACAAAAATAAAATAAAACATTAACGAGATTATTAATATATTTATTATCGATATACGTACATGAGCGTATAAATGCGACATACGACAATATGGAGAATAATCTCGAGATCCTGTAATATATATTTAATAAAATAATTTTAAACAAACGAAAATATCGTTGTAAATGAGAAAATGTTGCGAAGAGTGGTGAATGCATTTGATTTGTGGCCTCAGTGGATGGCAAGTGTAATCGGTTAGTTGAAATCAATTGAATTCATTGAAAATCTGTCGGCAAGTCTGTCGTTAACACATTAACAACTTCGATACCGAGAAATGTCAAATCCCATCGCAGTGACCATACTGGCCATGAGCTTAGGTCTGGTAACTGGCTGGACATCCCCGTACTTGGCCAAATTCAAGAGGAAGGAATCGAGCATTTCAATAACTGAGACCGAGGCATCTTGGGTGGCTTCATTGTTACCATTGGGACGACTACTCGGTGCAGTTTGTGGTTCACTAGCTGCGGAATACCTTGGTAGTAAAATATCTCTAGTACTTGCAGGATTGCCTTTGATAATCAGTTGGATTTGCGTAATATGTGCGACATCGGCCACTTGGCTTTACCTTTTCAGAATTTTGGCCGGTAAAAATCTTTATATATTTCCCAAGGGATATTTATTTAGAAAAATATTTGTCTGTTAGTATTTTGTGAAATAAATGATAACAGTATTTACAATAGAGAAACGAAATTGCCTTACAGAATTATTTAATTTTACATCTGTCAACTTTCTATGGGTAGACAAACGTTAATTTTTTTCAAGAAAAAAAAAAAAAATACCGTTGTCGGTATAAATAATAATTTGTCATATTTATAATATGTATCGAGAATTGCGGTTAAGTTAAAAATTGATATATATATATATAGATTACGTGTATTAATATTTTATTATTCTTTAATTAATCAGAGTGTAATACTGGACCAAATTTATTATTAATATTGAAAAAATACTGACTAAAAATATGTTTAAAAATGAAGATCCTATAATTAAGAACTCTTCAAAACAACCTGACAATTCTATATATCTTTTTCATTAATAACAGGTACGTCCTTGGGTATGTTCCTTAGTTGTTTCCCGATGTTCATTGGTGAAATATCAGCAGCACATATACGTGGTGCCTTAGTCGGTCTAGTGATTAATGGTGTTCCCATTGGCACTCTGATTGGAAACATAATGGGTCCCCAGATGTCGAGCAAGTGGTTTGGTGTCATTAGCCTCCTGGTGACTTCGGTTTACGTTCTAACGTTCCCATGTCTACCCAAATCACCATACTACTTGGTAAAACGTAATTCCATGGAGAATGCGGCAAAGTCTATCCGTTTTTACCATAGAAAATCAGACATAACCGATGAAATGAACGAGATCGAGATGTTTATCAAGGATTCGGAAGTGGTAACATTTCGAGAAAAACTCAAATTAATGGCCGAACCACATTATCGAAGCGCTTTTCTCATCATCGTGATACTCTTCTTTTTTATGCAATTCACTGGACTCAATTCTATCATTTTTTATATGGAAATTATCGTTCTTAACGCCAAAGTCACCTTTATATCACCTTCAACCGTAGTGATAATCATTAGCATAAGCGGTACCTGTCTCTAATTATGTCTTCTTTTTTAATCTTGTTATTTCAATCGATTGGAAAGGAATACAATATAGAAAAGAATAAATATGTTAATTTTTGAATATGTTAATTTTAGGTATAATTTGTGGCTGGATAAGTACTTACGCTATCGATCGTTATGGAAGAAAATTTCTTTTAATTGTTTCGAGTGTCAGCGTCATTATCAGTATGATCATGTTAGGAATACATTTCTATTTACTAAAATCTGGTTACGATTCTGAAATCATTCAACCATTGCCAATATTATCTCTATTAATCTTCTCGATGATTTGCATTGGTTTAATTCCCGTACCGAATCTATTACTAGGCGAACTTTTTCCAATAACTCTAAAAAACATAGCAGGTTTTATCGGCAGTTTTGTATCGGCATGTATTGCTTTCATCTCTAGTAAAACTTTTCAACCATTGGTGGATCTAGTGACGGAGCAATACGTCTTCTGGATGTACGCGAGTATAATGGTCTTTTCTATTTTCTATACTATATTCTACGTACCCGAGACAAAGGGAAAGACGTTGAAAGTATGTCGCATGCTGAAACTAAATTTTATCTCTAAGTTTTTATTGCCACCTCTTATACCGTCTTTAAATTACGATCTTTTGCAAACAGGAAATTCAAGTATTGCTTAAGATAAGAAAAAGTCACATTGATAGAAGAAATCAAACAATCGCACATTCAGAGAGAGAGGAAACAGAACAAATTAAATAAAATATTTTATCGATATCCAATTTTGACATCTTTTTCTTTTTCTTTTTGTTTTTTTTTTCCTATGTTTCGTATTCTCGAATAATGTAAATACTTTTTTTTTTGTTTGTATTCCGTTATCACGTGTATAGAGTAAATCGATGTATATCTTTATTCTGTATAAAATGTGTAAAATAAATATATGCAATGATATTATGTATACATTTAAAAAAAACAATTGTCCACTTTCTATAATAATAAATATATTATCATATAATATCTAAATGATTATAATCATTGATATGTTATATATACTTACGTGGGTGAGTTAAAATATTTGAAGTCTAAGAATTTTTGTTTCGGTCAAATTTACTCTTATCTTGAAAGAAAAAATATTAGTTTTCATTTGTTGAGGTTCGAAAATTTCCACTTTACTCCGGAAAAAAATTGTTTTACTTTCAATATCAATAAGTTTCTTATCACGAATAATTGAACCACTTGTGCAAATTCATTAAAGTGAAATTGTATTAAACTGTACATTAATGTTACCAAGAAATTCCATCAGACGAAAGAAAAGATCACGCTAATGAATGACTATTATCTTTTTAAAAGTAAACATTTATATCTAACGAAGATGATGAAATGTGAGTAACAATTACCGATAAAACGCTTTTATAATTTTATGACATATGGTAAGTTTGAATATTACGACATATATAAATAAATAATGCATTTATTTTAATCAATAGATCTCCAATTAGATTTTATTTAGAATATTTTTAATAAAGTTTAAGTAATGATATCAAAACTGCTGATAAAGCATATTGGTAAATATCGAGAACAAATTTCTTCCATTTAACTACCGCGTAATTTTTCAAAGTAACTAATTGTCCAAAGCAAACCACGTCAAATGTTTTTCACACTCGAATACATAATTAAACGAGTAAGTGGTATATATATGAAAAATAATAATAAATTCTATAATATTTTATTCGTTTAACGCAATGAATAATTTTAAAATACATAAAGTTTATGAGAATGTTTATGAGTATAAATTATATGTATCATTAATTTAAAAAAAATATTATTTAATTGCTATATGATGGTTTTTATTATTTTTATTTTTAATACAATATAATCTTACCAATAGCGTTAAGACGAATACAATAAGCTATTAGTATAATCATTTATAAAATTAATTGTCATATTAAAATAAATATTTTTGTTTACACGACAGAAAATATTGAGAAATTGTTTTATTGTTTATTGATATGACCTATCATTACTACAACATGTAAAGGTGTAATTTTGGAATTATTGAAAAACGTAAAGTCTTATCGTGTCGATTGATATCCACTGTCATCACAGTAATAACAGAAATATTCTACTTGGATAAAGTTTAAGTCTAAGGCTATTAGATTTGAGTAAAAAGTATCAGTATATACATCAGTACAGTACATCAAATAAAAAATATTACAAAATTTCTTCAATATAACAATGTGGCAAATAATTCTGTTTAATTTAAAAAATAATAAGAAAACATGTTTTCAATAAAATAATAAATAGACCACCACAATTAACTCAAATTTTGGATAATTGGATAATAGAACTTAAAGAAGTGTTACTCCAAGACCTTCAAAGTTAAATGTCCATCTTTGAAAAAATATAAGTGCTTTTTGAAAGATTAAATGAAACACTTATAAATACATTACGTGACATACTTACGTACACACACACACATACACACATATATATATATATTCCAGGAATAAAAAAGTATATACATATTTCTAAAAATAATCATATCGTTATCAGTTATCGATAATATAACACATAATTCCGATTATTATCAATCTTATTTAATAACTCACGAATCTATACATTAATAGATTATCTTACAATTGGTGCGGAAGATTTAACGTTAAACGCATTATTATGGAATCAATCATCTAAATTAACAATTATTATTACATCAAAACAAATAAATCATACAATATTATTAGATATTCGATTGTGAACAGTTAATACTAAACAAATTTATCATTGAAGACGTAATTTATCATTAAAGTGGGGGAAAATATCAACACGATTAACTCAGGTAGATACTATATGTACACTTTTCAATCTAAAGAATTCAACGCTCTACACTATTTAAACGGCAGTTGTACGGGAAAGAACGCGAATATAAATATGGGCGCAAAGGAAAATGTGGAAAATAATGTTACCTGGCCTCAATGGATTGGTGGAATTGGTGGTAAATTAAATTAAATTAATTCGAATATTGGAAAAACAATATTATTATTATCTTACAAATTTGCTTATATATTTTCTCTTTTCATTTCTTTTCTTTTTTTTTCCTTTTCCTTTTAGCAATTTTAATTCAAATAATGAATTATCTCGAATTAGATTAAACGTTTTAATTAGTTCATCAATCTCTTATAATTTGTTTGTTTCTTCATTTATTTTTGTTCCAGTTGGTCTTCAATTAATGCAAATAGGATTAGTGGCAGGATGGTCATCCCCCTACGTAGCACAATTATTATCAAATGAATCGATCATATTGATAACAACGCAAGAAGCATCTATGATCGTATCGTTTATGAACGTGGGACGAATAATTGGTGGAATTCTTGGTGCAGTTTTTGTTACATACTTAGGCAGTAGAAAAACAATATTATTTTGTAGTGGACCCATATCATTGTGTTGGATTTCTATACTAATCGCTGATAACGTCATTTGGTTATATTTGGCAAGATTTTTCGGTGGATTTTATTTGGGAATGTGTTATACTTGTTTCTCATTGTATTTAGGTGAAATTGCCGATTCGAATATACGAGGTGCATTGGTATTAGTTGGTATGACCGGTATGTCATGTGGTTTTTTGATAATCTCTATTATGGGTTCTTATTTATCATTGATATTATCGTCCGCCATTAATCTAATTTTTAGTACCATTCTAATGCTATTGTTTATTTGGTTACCGGACACTCCTCATCATTTGATGCAAAAAAAGTACTTTGACAAAGTTAAAAAATCGATTCTGTGGTATCACCGTAATTCTAACGTCGACGTAGAATATTCAAACTTGAAACAGTTTATCGAATCTTCCTGCAACGAGTCTACATGGCAAACCCTTAAAAAGTTTAAGATACCACAAATGAGGAAAGCTTTGATAATAACCAACGTTTTATTTTTCTACACTCAATCGTGCGGTATCAATTCCATATTGTTTTATATGGAAATTATTTTGAAAACTGCTAAAGTGACTGTGATTAAGCCATCATTAATCGTTATAATAATTGCGATATGTGGTATATTCGGTTGTTTGCTATCGATAAGACTGATCGATTATTATGGAAGAAAATTTCTAATGTGTGTCTCAAGTTTGGTAATTGTGATATCATTGACAGCATTGGGAGTACACTTTGAACTTTTGGAATCAAATATTGATCCAAGTAAAATCCAATGGATACCAATAGCTGCGTTTAGTTTGTTTCTAATCGCTGTATTCGCTGGATTATTACCTGTACCTAGTGCTATAGTAGGCGAAATCTTTCCACCTGATATAAAATGCGTGGCCGCGAGTATTTGCAGTATCAGTGCAGCCATATTCGCATTCATATCATCCTCGACATATCAATTCTTCGTAGATTTGATTACCGAAAAGTTTACTTATTGGATGTACGCGATAATACTAATTACGGCGATACCAATTACGCTGATCTTTTTGCCGGAAACTAAAGGTAAAACATTGCAAGAAATTCAAGATGAATTGATGAGTAAAGGTACGAAAGAAGAAAAAAAAGTTAATGTAAAAAATGAATTAACCATCATTTAAAAACAACTAATAATAATCTATACGACGTACGTGTCTATAATACTCTCAATGCTGATTGATATATATATATGTATATTAATTATTATTTATTGAACGATTCTATATATTTGATACTATGTATATATTTAAATGTGTATATATGTATAATAAACTAGTCATAATTATTACGAAACATATGATATAATTGTTATAGAAAATAATTAAATATACGATAAAATAAATATAATAATAAAATAAATATATAATAAAATAATAATAATTGTATCTTTCTCTCTCATTCTAAGAACACACTTTCTTCTTATAATTTATAAACGTTGTATGTATGTATAGCACTATTTCTCTTAGCGATGACGTAAAGCTGCGTAATGTCGGGATGGAACTCGGCCAGTTTCATATTTTACAAGGTAATATTTCAACTACACGCTCGTTGACAGTATTAAATGTAACATAGCTAGAGGACCACACAGTGGCACCGTGGAAATTGGACACTACCTTATCTTGCACAGGTCATTGCCGATGACCCCTTTTATCAAGGCGAATGAACCCCATGAGAATCAATAGCCACCACTACCACCTTCCTACTTTCTTTCTTTTTCATTTCCTTGATATTATCTATTTTAATGATCGTTATTTATCCTTCAACTTGTTTCTTATCGCTTTACTCATTCACACACACACACATACATACATACATACACACGTAAACATATTTTATCTTATCAATGTACAGAAATATATTCACAATAATATAGTTTTTTGTTTTGTTTTTGCATTAAATACGTTTCAATCGAAATAAAATAATTATGTAGAAAATTAGTCCCATAATTGTATGTTTTTTTATTTTATTTTTTTTTCTTCTTCTAAATGACGATTCTATAAATTAGAAGAAAATTATTCAATTTGTAGAATATTAACCCGATCGAATATCCATTCATTCTCCAATCGTAAAATAAAGAAAACAATTTATTGCTACCTATATATATATATATACATGCATACGGTATATATAGAGATATGTGTAATGCATATATGTATGTGTAAATGTGTAATGTATATATCTTATACATGTATATATCCTATGTAATTCGAAATTGGAGAGAAAAGGTTGCTAATAAATGTCATTTCAGGCCGATGACATTATACGAAATGAAGCAAATTTTCGAGTTCACGGCATTGGGAGTTTTGTCAGACTAATATTCTTCTAGTTTTATCAACACGTCAAAATTTATCGAAAATACATTTAATTCGATGTGAAGTTATGAAGCGTCAAGCACGCTTTTTGAAATTATAATAAACGTTTAAAGGTCAAGACTAAATCTGGCATTATTAAGTTGTTAAAGTTCTAACCTAATGCAGTAGGACGAAATTATGGTATGTAGAATTTTCATTGTGTTCCTACTGTATCTGTCCTTTTCATACGTGTGTATATATGTGTGCTATACGTGTACGTGTAAGAATATTTGCGTATCTCTCTCTCTCTCTTTCTCTTTCTTTCTATGTGTGTGTGTAAGTATGTGCGAAAGTGAGGTCGTGTGTAAAGTTTAATTAAAACGCGTGTGCCTTTTTATGCAACATCCGGCGATGTAATAAGTAGAAAGCAACGTTGCTTCTGCTTCTTCGTTGGACGTTTAATTAAATTAATGAATTCGTTCCCATCGCATATTTTTCTTTGGACGATGTCAAAAGTGCAAAGACCATGTGTCGGTACGTGGACAAAATTCAAAGACCGTGTTTTAACTCGTTCATCGATGAGAAATCAATCCGATATTTTTTTCTATTCATTTTTTCAATCCACGTATCGGAAAGATAGAAAAAAATGAAAATAAAGAAAAAAGAAACAAGAGAAAAAGATCAGAGAGAAAGATATAAAAAGGAAAGAAAGAATGTTATGGATCCTAGGCTTGGGAATATTTAAATCCATGCGCTCTCTCGATATATTTAATAATAAATCTCGGTTTTAATTAATAATAAATATTTCGCGAAATAAATGATAGATAATGATTAAATAAATTATTATCAAATTTGGATGAATTATTTTATACTTGTTTAATATTTATATGTTAACATTTACAATGTGTTTTATTAATCGATATAATATGGAACATTTTATATATTTATATCACATATCGATATCATCGATTTGCAAATATTGGCATAATAAATAACAATCGAAAATTACAATAATTCGTTATGATAGAAAAGAAAAAAAAAAGATCATTTATCTAATGATGATATTATATCAGTAAGCTCGCTGACGATGAACGATCTAAAATGACCGGGTAATAAAATTAGTCAGAAAAATAAAAATCAAGAAAATTAAAGAGAAAAATCAGAATAATACTTACGAAAATACATCGGAGTTTACGCCAACGCAGTTAGAAAATAACAGGAAAGGAAAAAAGAAAAAAACACACACAACAGCACAGGAATAATATGTACTTAAAGTATTAAGAAGGAATATGTATACCTACACTTTCTCTCTAAAAATAAAATAACGTATAACACAGAAAATGTTTTATCGATACGTATTAAATACCGTAATATCCGAGTAAATAAGCAAGTCAACATCGTTAATAAGTTCAATGCGGGAAACGTGTAGAAAAATCTCGACTAAGTTATTCCATCGTAATAACTGTTTATTTCTCTACGTGTTTACTGTTGCAAAATAGGTTTATTAACACGTTACCGACCGTTAGCCTATTAATAGGCTTTTTTTATCGCCAACCAATAGCTTATTAATCGGTTGATTTTTACTCGGTAAAGTATTCAAATGAAAAATTAAATTAAATTTTAACTAATTCATTAAATTATAATAATAAAATAACAATAAAATTAATTAAATTTCTCACATATATATATATACACACTTATAGGTATATTATATTATACACTTATCTTATATATACGAAAAAAAATTACAATTTTTTTATTTTAATATCTACACGCACGCACATACAGACACACAGACAGAAGCGAAAATGACGACTCACTACCAATCTGTTTCTGTCTCTCACTCACTCTAACAATTTCCGCGGGAAGTTAGTTAAGCCACATAACGAGCCGAGAGTAATTACTGGACGAGTAAGAGTAATTCGATTGTTCTCGTACAGGTCCTACCAGTCCAGAAGCCCATACTCGTAGAACTAGCAATCGCATTAGAGCTATCTGCGAGCAAACCAAGTTAATTAGTCCAACAGTCTGACTGACCTCCTTCCGTCATTCGGCTTAAAAAAAGAAAAAATATAATTTCATTAGGAAAATGTCGCCGATCGCGTAACCTTTCGCTTATTTCATCCAACTAAGAATCTAAATCTTCCACCTGGTATTATCACGATCAGTCAAATATATCATTATTCAATTTTTCATTTCAATTCTATGTTTAATGTTAAATATTATGCTATTTCATCATTGCCTTTTTTTATTCTTATTTATTACAAATTCGAGTAATGTCTCTATTAACACTTTCTCACATTTATTCAATACTATCAAAAAAGAAGTCACGTCTCTTCACCGTTTCTCTGAGAAGTCAACATGTGGTTTTTGTTTTTCCAAATGGCTTACCCATTCATTTTACCAACCTTACCCACATTGTTTGACTTTAATATTAAGCCGTGAATTAGTTATCAAACTTTACTTTTCATTTACTTTACTTTACATTACTTTAAAAACGCCCATTTATTTGCTCCAGTAAATTTAAAAAATTTAATATGATTATCACTAATGTGTGTGTGTGTGTGTGTGTGTGTGTGAAACATGAAAATGTGAATAATATAATAATAACATTATAAGACATATATGTATATACCTATCGACGGGTTTTACAATGATTATATTTATAGTTCTACAACTATAATTTTGTTTTAATAAAACTCTTTTTTCTTTTTAACGGAACAAGATTCTTATTTTTAAACTTATAAATAGAGATCAAAAAAGTGGCTGGTAAAAACTGATCATGTAAATAACTAAGTTTATTATTTTTTCCATAATTATATTAATTTAATTATATTAAATTATTTTATTATTTAAACTATCAAAAGATTATTGGTATGAATTAATTTTCCTAAACTGTTGATAAATTTGGTGTTAAAGTCGTTAATAGTAAATCGTAGAATTCCTAAGATTTTTCTTCGTTCGCGTGACGACGTCATATAAAAGACAATAAAGCAACCGCGATCACTCACCCGTAATTTCTGTTATCTCTTTCGTCTGTTGATTTTATTATCTTTTTTTTTAATCTTTTCTTTTCATTTCTTTTTTTATTTTATCGTAGCGATCCATTAATTAGAAGAGTAATTAAAAAATTAGATTAAAAAAAAAAGTATCAACGACTTTCGTTGATTTTGAAAAAAGACAATTAAAATTCGTAGATAAATATTGTTTCTTTACACGCTCGTATAAACATTTGTATGTAATACTAACATAAGTCATCAATAAACCCCACGTTATCCGAAATTGAATATAATGAATGCATTGCGACGCATACTAACTTGGCTAAAATTAAAGAAATAATTTTGTTAACATTGTTAATATTTTTTCATTATTTATGAACGAACTGTTTTATTTTCCAGGATAACGAGTTTTCCCCCCATGGGGGATTTATCGATTTCTTATTTTATTTTTTGTTTCTAACGATATTTCTATCCCTTCGTAAACGAGTTTTCGAAAGTTATCATCAAATTCAACGAACCTCAATACGATCGTTTTCACTTGCTCGAAGGAAAAAAAGGGAAATAAATAAAAAAAAAGAAAAAAAGGAGGAAACTTCCCCTCTTTTCCCAAGGATTTTTTCTCTCAGCACGATTCTTTTTATCTCTTATCAATATATTATATTATATTTTTATCCAGTATAAAAATCAAAGAGACTCGCAAACCGATGTTCGCATTGGTATGCGTTGAATACAGTTAGAGGAACTATAAAAGATGAACGTGCTTGACGAATTCCGAATTTTCTTCGAATTTCTGACATATTGAAAATCAAAGGAAATACCAGCGATCGTGGACACGCAAAAAGGTCGATACATTTTATTGGATTGGTCAATGAATAACGTTCAAATGTTTACCGGTTTATATTTAAATGAACGAGACTTACATTTTTTCATATTTTTTATTTTATATTTAAATTAAAAAAAAAAAAAGAAAGAATAATATAGAATATTTTTGTCTATTGTATATTAAAAAAATCGTAATAATTTAAATATTTAATTAATCAACGATGAGATAATTTTTTGTATTGACAATTTTCCACATTACTTATCGTTCGATTCAAATACATTGAACAATTTATTTATTACGCTTTACAATATAACAATTTTCTTCCTACACAAAATATTACTATAACACTCTCTCTCTCTCTCTCTCTTTTTCTCTGCAAAGTTAATAATTCTGACATAATAATGCATTATTTTATCCACCAGTCAGACAAAATTAAAAAACAAAAATAAACGCATGTCAGACTTTGATATATCAGCTTGGATATAAATATATATATTATATATATATATATTATATCAAAATTAGATAGAGATACCAAATGCAATTTCCTAACGTGAATATCCCTTTTTCTTAGATATTAAAAAGAAAATAGATCCAAATGAAAGGACCTAGTCGTCCCGAAGACACGGATGATCGATGGGAGGATTAAAAGAAAAAAAAAAGAAAAACTAACCATAAGAGTTAGTCTCGACGACAAAAGAAAGATAGAGAGAGATGGGGATGAGGGTTTGAGGGTGGGTGGGTGGTTGGTGAATGTAGAAGCCGAATCGGTGACCCACATTCGTGAAGAACGATTTTCAACGATTCCTTGGGAACATTGTAGGTAGTACCATCCATGGTAGGATTAATGATCCGATAATGTACCTAGTGGTCCGATTAACTTTACATCCTTGGATTAACTTTACGATAGAAAGTAAATTCAGTGTAGAAATATACAGTTACATGGTGGGTAAAACGGGGGAAGGAAACGGGGGTGTCCCATTTTTATTGGACTCGTTAAAATAACGAAAGAATTTGTTTTTGTCAGAAATATATTTTTTTTTCTTTTTCTTTTTTTCTATTAAATTCATTATTTTTATCAGATCAAATATTCAATCTTGGTAAACATTTCTAACGAAAAATGTGCGCTCTAAGATTATTCATTTTATTGAATTATATTTGTTTAAATATGAGTGTTTAAAATTGCATATATGGGTTTAATGATCACAATGGGGAAAATTGTATAGATCTTTAAGATAAATGTGGGATAAAATTAAAGATATTTATACTTAACGACTATTAAAATGACGGGAAAAGAAGAAAAGGAAGGAAAATGAGGTAAAAATAAAAAAAATAGAAAAAAATTAGAAAGAGGAAGAGAACGATAAAAACACTGTGGCAAGGATATCGCGTTGACCCATTAGAACCCCATCAACCTAGAAGAAATCCCTTTGGGACTTCTGCTACCTTCATGCTGTTTTCTCCATAGAATTCATTTTACTTTAACGAACAAACATTTCCTCCTTATACAAGACCTGGAGAATTTCTCCAACAATTTATACACACGGGAAAAAGTAGATTAATCATAATTCCAAGACAATTTCTATTTATTTGATTAGTTATTTGGAACGTTATATTTAAGATAATATTTGTTTAACAAATAATCAATAAAATATACGTAGAAATATTTTGTAAAGTATACAAAATTATTTGTCCAATATTTAACCAATTAAATTTCATACCAATATTTAATTAAGATTATTAAACATTGTATTTATAATATCAACCAAACAATTAATAATCATTAACAAAAATTTCAATCCAATTATTTGTATTCTTACGTATCAATCATTGATATATTAAAATAATCAATTTTCCATCGTTATTTAATATTGACAAAAATGTTGTTATATTATATGTTGTTGTTAAACGTTTAGCAACATTTTATTATAAAACTAATAACATCCTATAAAATTAAATAATAATTCATTAATTAAATTAATGAATTAAATAATTCATTCATTAAATAATGTATGTTATATTATATGTTGTTGTTAAACGTTTAGCAAGATTTTATTATAAAACTAACGTCCTATAAAATTAAATAATAATTCATTATTACGATCTTTATTATTATTAGTTGACTAAGCGTTGACCCGTCTAGTTGAGTTGCGTAATGACAAAGTTGAATAATGAACGAAATTAATTGACAAACGCATCAGCACCGATGATGCAAAGGGGTAAAAAGGGGGTAAAAGAGGTAAAAAGGGAGAGGAGTGATGGAGATGGTAAGCTAAAGAGGAAAAGAGAGAGACAGAGAGAGAGAGAGAGATGATACCAGAAAGGTATCATCGATCGTCGAATTTCACAGACTTGATCGTCGAATATAGTAGAACGAGTATGGGGAAATATATCGAGGAAACGTGTATAGGTAAAAGGGTGTATAGTTATAGGTATACGAGATCGAGGATATATAGAAATTTTAAAATCGTATTCACGCACCCACACAATTCGGTGTAACAATGGAAAACGCGATCTCATTACTCCTGTATGCCAGTATTGTATTGGCATTAACGATAAATCGATCATGATATAATCAACGTTCGTCGAACCAAAGAATCAGCATTGTCAAGAAAATTTGACATTATCTAAAGATATCTGAATCAGTTAAATAACTGTCTTCTGTTTTCTTTTTTTGAAGTTATACTTCTTTTGGCGCGTTGGGAAAAATGTAATGGGGAGTGGATTTTGTTCCGAGCGTCTGGAAAAACGACACCATGAAGTTTGTCGGTATTTACGACGCGCGGCAAAGCGATTTCAAGTATACGGCATGAAGTTGTCTTCTTTTCTTCTCAAGCGGGTCACCCATCCAAATACTAATCGTATTCAGCGCTGCTTTACTTAAACGATCGAAGCGAGAACTAATGCTGTAACCGCGCCATGGCTGTTGATGCGTGAAGTAATTCGATATATCTCACTTATATTTAGTGTGGACCGATATCTATATTTTGATATTTTTTTTTTCTTTTTATTATTCTTTCTTATATATATATAATAATAATTATTTTTTCTTTATAAGTTATTTTTTTTTGTTTGAAGTTTTTTTTTGAAGTTATTTTTGAGGTTATTGAGGTTATATTCGTTTTGGTACGGCAAAGAAGTATAACTTCTTACGTGCGTACGTAAATACACACACCAGTTTTTTTTTCTTTGAAGTTTTTTTTTGAAGTTATTTTTGAAGTTATTGAGGTTATATTCGTTTTGGTATGGCAAAGAAGTATAACTTCTTATGTGCGTACATAAGTACACAAACCAGTTTTTTTTTTATGTTAATATAACATTAAACTTAGTACGGGCAGTCAAATGACGATAATTTGTACAAATTCTGTAACGTGGAAAATAAATTAGGATAAAAAAAAAGTAAATAAATAAAATCTACGTCATTCGTTTCTAAATAAAAGATAATATTTCGTTCGGTATTCGATTAAGTTAAAATTTCATTATACATGTAGATATATACTTTTTTTTCGAAGCATATAAAATGAGTATACACGAGGTGTCGATGGGTTTAGTGTTAACTTATGATGATTGATTAAAATAATTTTCAAATTATATAGAAAGAAAAAGAAAATAAAGTTTCTACGTCAGGTTTAATACTTTTCAACTAGTGTGTTTACAATATAATATTTTATTCGTAAATATTCGTATAAATAGGAACAAATAATAAAGAGGAATGGAAACAAACACAAAATAGAAAAGATAAAAAAATGATATATACGATTCGCAAATATTACAATGCGAATTTTATCAAATTCATTTGAATATCAGAAACGTTCAAATTAAATTGCATCATTCGTATATAGATTACTTGAGGAATCGTTAAGTTTGGTATAATAAAAATAATGATAGAGCAAAAAATCAACATTCTAACTAATGATACTCATATCATACAACACCTATCGTGATATCGTATGTTAAGATTTCTTTATACTATGTTAAAATCAATAATAATTAATGTTTGTCTCTATTATGTTTATCTAATTATGTTTCATTACACGTGACTCCATCTAACGACAAAATGATCAACGATAGTTTTATTCACGTAAAGTTTAGAATTTAATTTATTTGTTTTAATATTTTAATAATGTTCACTTAAAGATATAATTTGATAAAGTAAAATAGGATAAAATCGTAAGTATAATATTATATAAATATTAAGTTATCAATACTGTTAATAATAACAAAATATTAAATGCATTATATTTAAAACAAATACCTAAACCGACGTTATTATATTTTTGAATTAAAAAAAAAAAAAAAAAAAAAAAAAAAAATAAAAAGAAAAGAAAAATCGTACATTTTATATTTTTACAGATAACCTAATAATATTTTTATATCTGCAAAAATATTATTGACTTTTATCATATTTAAATAAATAACCGACAATATCTCTCGCACTTTTGAATAGAAAAATAAAAAAAATAAAGAAAAAAGAAAAAGAAACGAAATGTATATTTATATTAAAAATAAATAAAATGTTACTATTGTTTTTTAATTTCTAAAATAATTCGCGTGTTCCTAGAACGAAAAATAATCTGAAACACGTTTTAGTACGTTGTTAATCGTTGTTCACGAAATAAAAGAAATAAAAAAAAAAGAAAAAGAGACAAGGGAAGAAGGAAACAAAATCAGCTCATTGATTTGAAAAGGTAAAACCAAATTTATACGCTTTTATCATACTTAGGGCAAGTAATAAACGTTAAGAGTACGGGCTTTCTCTCTGCGCTAGTTATAACTCGTATGGAAAAAAAAAGAGAAGAATAAAAAAGCAAACAAAAACATAAAAAAATAGAGGGGCGGGGGCAATCGAGGAAATTTTCTTGCCGGCATTTCTCGCGTTGAGGGGGCGAGGAAGGAACACTCGATGTAATTAACGGAGCGCGAAGGAAAAGCCAACTTTCCATCGTCTAATTGTAAGCAGTTAAAGGTAATTTCTCTCCTTCTCGTGGTCGTTTTCGCAAAAAGAGAAAAGGGTACGAAAAAAAGAAAGGAAGAAAGAAAGAAAGAAAGGAAAAAAAGAAAGGAAGAAAGAAAGAAAGAAAGGAAAAAAAGAAAGGGAAACATAAACAAGAACAATCTTTTCGAAAGAAAAAGCAGAAAGAGAGAGAGAGAAAGAAAGTTTTTCAGCGTGTTGTTGTTGTACTCGCAGATGCGCCAACGTTTAATTGAAAGAATAAATAAAAAAAAAACATGTTTTTATTTTTTTTCTTCTTTTTTTACTCCTCGTAGTAAAGAAAGAGAGAGAAAGGGAATAAATTTTAAAACGATATTTAAAAAGAAAAACGAAAAAAAGAAAAACTGGTGTGTGTACTTATGTACGCAGTAAGAAGTTATACTTCTTTGCCGTACCAAAACGAATAAACCTCAATAACCTCACAAATAACTTCAAAAAAAACTTCAAAGAAAAAAAATTACTTAAAAAAAAAAATAGTGTGTGTACTATGTACGCACGTAAGAAGTAATACTTTGCCGTACCAAAACGAATATAACCTCAATAATCTCAAAAATAACTCAAAAAAAAACTTCAAAAAAAAAACATAACTTAAAAAAAAAATATATTATTATTATTATATCTAAGAAAGAATAAATAAAAGAAAAAGAAATATCAAAATATAGATCTCAGTCCACACTAAATATACGAGAGAATATCGAATTACTTCACGCGTCAACAGTCATGGCGCGGTTAAGCATTAGTTCTCGCATCTGATCGTTTAAGTAAAGCAGCGTGAGTACGATTAAGTATTTGGATGGTGTGACCCGCTTGAGAAGAAAAGAAGACAACTTCATGCCGTATACTTGAAAATCGCTTTGCCGCGCGTCATAAATACTGACACAACTTCCGGTGTCGTTTTTTTCCAGACCGCTCGGAACAAATCCACTCCCCATTAGCTTTCCCCAACGCGCCAAAAGAAGTATAACTTCAAAAAAAAAAAGAATTAATTGACATGCTCACATATAAATATCCAAATTTCAAACTGACAAGATGATATTAGCTGACCGTTTGTTCTATTAAAGTAATGTCAAAAACCATAAAAGAGAATACGTATATATATATCTTCTAACAACAAAAAAGAAAAATGTAACTGATATACTACGGGGGGTTTATCAGAAAGAGGAAAGAGAAAGGAATAAAGAAAGGAACAACTACTACCTCGAGAATCCGACATCCATGAAAACTTATCTATCTTCACCGAAATCTCTTCAAAATCTTCCTAAATAAGGATTTAACAATGGTACGATAAACAGAATTCGCCATTCTCTTGCGAGTTTGTAAGGAAGTAGATCCTTTAAATCGTCGGATTTATTTGGCTCGACGATGCTTGCCGCAAGATTAACGAGAAATTCCTATAAATAAAACTTACCATTAATACATTTTCTTTTTCTTTTTTTTTTCTAGAATATTTTATAATCTTTTTATGGAATATATAATAACAACAAAAATAAGAGTGCATTTGTATTATAGGGCTGGTGAATTTTTCTTTTTTGCTACTAACGTTATTAATTTGATCAAAAAATCAATATTATTACGCAAGTAATAGCATTGATTAATAATTATAAATTAAATACTATACAATAAATAACAAATATTAATTGTTTTTATCGTGTATGAAACGATACATTTTTCAGGACTATATTCGTCGTACAGACACACGAAACGTAAGTTTTTTCGACACATACTGCATTTTACGAATGCAGGCTTCTCAAGGATACGCAGAGATTTCAAGTCTTCCAGAGGAAAGCAGTTTGGTTTAAATTTAAAAAAAACTGGTCTTTTTAAGTGAACATATAAAACTGCATATCTTTTTTCTAAACTTGTTTATTTCATCAAAATGAATTCTATTTGTTTCAATAAGCTTTGAGAACGAGACTGGAGAGTGTTCTTTTTTCTTTTCAATTTAAAACAAATAACAAAATTAAACACTTTTGAGAAAATCTTCTTTGTTGAAGAGAAAGAGAGAGAAAGAAATTAAACATCAAAAACAAACAACATAGAAAAATAATATTATTCGTCAATTTTAATTAAATGAAAGTGCTTAAAAAATCGTTAAGAAAAATTTGCCGTTATTAACCCACTTTTACAAAACGCTTTTACGAACTTTCGTTTTATTTACGTTACACATTTCTCTTCTCGTTTTTTTTTTCTTTTTTTTAAATACAATTTATATTTGAACGCGTCATTATTTGGTCATTTTCTTGTTGAAAACGTCGCAAAACGTAATAATATAATTCTCAGTTCTTTATGACGTTTTTAAAAGTTGACTTAATAGTACTAAGAAAACTTCATTATCAAAGGGTTGTTAATTAGCGTTCCTTTTCCGGCAACATCTAAGTTCACAGTTAAGAACAACCTCAAGTCCGCTTTTCTCTCTTTCTTCTTTTCTCTTTCTCTCTCTCTCTCTCTCTCTCTACTCCTGACCGTTGAGGATCCTTATGTCATTTCCCTGTGTGGTTAAAAGTCATCACGACTTTTCGTCTTCTATACGCGTGATCGTGAAACTGCATCTACTTTAAATGTCATCCTGAGTTTTACTACCCTAGAATTACTTAAGTTATATTTACTTGCTTATTTAACTAACATCCGAAACCTGTAATAAACTTCATATAGACAGTATATATGTAATATACGATTTATAACTAAAGTGAATTAAATTTTTTGCGTTTTATATATTTTCCTATTAAATCAAATTGTTTTACGTTATTCATTCCTGAAACAATATTATTACTGCTAATTTTGCTCGGAATTTTTCTTCTCATCGTGTCATTGACTTTTCCAATGATTGCTTGACCAAAGAGAAATGGATCTTTCGCGTATAAATTTACATGTAGAAAATTCTCGAACCAGTTTTGTGGTACACGTACGCGATACTGCATTATAATTTATGTCTATAAATATCGTTAATAATTTTACGATATTAGAAATACGATGATATCAATTCGATGATGCTTTGATTAAAATACAAACGTCAATATGACACACATATGCGTAAGTATCCCCTACGATGGATGATATATTTGATTAAAACAATAAAAAAAAAGAAAAATAAAAAATATATCACGCAGATATTATAAATAAAACCTATTATAATATTCTTATCTTTCGTAATTAAATTTTTCTCTGTCAAAAACATGGAAAAAAAAATAAAATAAAAAAAGTTAAAAGGAAAAATGAATTATATAATTCTGCAGGTATATCAATCCCAGCCCCCACCCTCTTTCCTCTTCACAATATTCTGCGGTACTCTTCTCTAACGTCGAATTTCTTCGTATTTCCTTCATGTAATTGCTCTCAGTTGTTTGTTCTTTTATATGTCCCTTTTATGTATTATATGTATCTCTCTCTCTCTTTCTTTCTCATTATATATATGTATATATTCATCTTTATCTTTCTCTTTTATTCTCATAGCACGCTTCCCTCTTTGTGTTCTCTCGGAGAACGCAAAATACTACGATGAAAGTTGGTACTAAGCCAAAAAAGCATGGAAATTACGAGCTTGCGACATCCGTCAGCTCGCTCGACGATTGGCCACGACGACCGAGAATGCGGAGAGAAACGTATGCACGGCCAAGAAAAAGAAATTTTTACTTTACTTGGATAGGAAAAGGAGAAATGGAAAAAAAGGAATAACAACGGATAATATAAAGAGAGAGAGAGAGAGAGAGAGAAAGAAAGAAATAAAATGTAGAGTAAAAGGTTACAAAAATGAGATGTTTCAAGTAAACTATGAGAAAACTTGACGTCTTTTCGTTTCCCTCAATCAAATATACTTACAACAACATATACAAGATGTTCGATAAATCAATTTTTTTCTTAAAACATAATATTATATTCGTAACGTTATATTCTACGTCTAAATACATTATACGAGTCAGATGTGTATAATATGTTTTGTTTCATACGTGTTAAATAAAAAACAATATGTCGGTATGAGTGTAATCTGTTACTAATATTAATATTGATAAATTATTATTCTAATCGTTTTTTATTTTGATAATGACCCAAGAGTCTATTTTTCTTATATTTTTTACGACAGTTAACTTCCAGTTGTAGATTTTATTACTGTCAACGAAAACAACAACAACAAAAAGAGAAATATTAAAATGAACTTATGGGCCATTTTCAAAATAAACGGCTCATTTATATCATCCGCAATATTAATATATACAACGATAATTAATTGAACAAAATAATAACCAAAGGTGTTAACAAATATTATACAAAATAAAATATAATAAATAAATAATCTACTAATATAAAATAACATTCTCTAAAACATATAAATAAACATTCTCTATAAAGAATAAAATTTATGGCTATATACTATTTAATAAAAAAAATACACATATATATATAATTAATAAATAAATTAATAATAAATTAATATATATAATTAATAAAATAATAAATATATATATATAAATTATTATTATAAATAATTAATAATAAATTAATATATATAATTATATATAATTATATATAAATTAATATATATAATTAATAAAATAATAAAT